>NC_091821.1:27848222-27927072 GCF_038994185.2 Dermacentor albipictus
CGGCGTTTTTTAAGCATAAAGCAGTCCTTCAAACGCTCATATGTCAGGCTTTATGAACATTACGCAGGTGAGGAAAATCATTCAGAGTTGCTCGTATAGTAATCTTCATTATCGGAACAATCAGTATTTCACACACTTCATTTTGGCACACTCCCACTCCGGCAAAACTATTTCAAAGCGCGCGCGATGTGACTAATATAAATTTTTAAATACATGCAGTGCATTGGAACACATATTGCTTCGAGTTCTTGCAAACTTGTTAAGAAAAAAACACTTTTCAACCTAATTTGTGCACCTTTTTATATGCCGCATACATTATAACGCGTTGAACATGACAACATAATATGTATGGCCTAATAAGCATACTGCAAAAGACTTTATTCGCTCCGTATGATTACTGAAAATCATAAATGGTGGCGTCTATAGTGGATTAAGACATTGCGCTGCTAAGCCAGGGTGCGGGATCAAATCCCGGCAGCGGTGGCCGAATTTCGATGGAGGCCAATTGCAAGAACGTCCGTCTACTATGCATTTGGTGCACGTGAAAGAAACCCAGGTGGTCAAAATTTTTCCGGAGCCCTCCCCCACTACGTTCCTCAAAATCACATCATAGTTTCTGCCCGTAAAACTCCACAATTTAATTTAATAAGATCATAAAAATTAAAGAAAGATTAAAGGGAACAAAAAACAAAGCTAAAGGAAGCGTAGACAATCCCACGTCAAGTTTCTCCGCCGACGTCAGCGCTTGTCATTTCCCTAACGGAGCAAGGCGAACTTTCACGGGTGGCCACGTAGTCACAATGTTGCAAGTCGACGATCGATCAATCGCGTGGCTACGTGCAACATTTTCATCGATGCGTACACCAATACATGTACAGCGAAGCTGTTTATGGATAGGGTTCCGTGAATTTTTCTTGTCCGTCAACGAATATGTGCGGGCAAAAGCTATCATCATCAGCAATGGCTCGTGCCACTGCTCGCACGTCCGTCGTCTTCTTCCACAGCTGGCTCCGATGCCGCTTATCATGCCAGCGTTCCCATACTGCCCCTCCCTCTGCGAAGTCGCTGACTGTACTGGCCCACTATATAACGTATGTGTATAACGAATGTGTAACACGAATGAACGCGGATGTATAAAAATAAATGTGCGTGCATACCCTTAGTCACGATTACCACCGATCAAGACAATAAATGCGTTCGTACCTTTGTTCAGAATTGTGTGTCACCTCTTTGTCTTGTGCTACACAGCTTCGCTGGTCATCCACCTCCACAGAGCGGAATGGCTCACGATTGGTTTAGTCTGTGCTGTAACCATTCCGTAGTTATCTGGTCAGCGCTGGCCACAAGCAGTGGCGTACCAAATATTTCTCGAGTGCCCCCCCCCCCCTCTCTCTCTCTCTCTCTCTCTATATATATATATATATATATATATATATATATATATATATATATAGTGAAAGTGTCTCGAAATGCGACTGTCAGTTACATTTTTATATTTAACCGAGATAAACCTATTTATCAGTCGCATATGGGGAACCATAGAGGCCCGAAAAATTATTTCACTTTGAACTTCTTTCTTGCAACTATGAAAAATCTCAAGATGATGCAGGGACAAAATGCAATGAGTGCCTGACAGTGGTCCCTAATCCCGCGCAGTAGCAGCACTACAGTGCACATAAAGGATGAACATTTGCTGCAAACAATTTAAAAAAATTAAGGAAAGAATTGTACTTGGGGTTTGAGTCTACCGCACAAATGTATCCCTAGTTTAGGTAATAGTATTGTCGAGGTTATACAAAAATGAACTACAATCAACATAAGTCACTTGCAATGTTCAGAAAGAAAAAGAAACAGTAGATGTGTGCGACCTTGAAGAATTGCAACCCAATTTCCTGCGAGGCTGTTTCTTTACAACAGTTGCAATAAAAGTTTGTTTCCTGAAATTATATGGCATACCTTAAATAGTTGCCCGTATATGACTGTTACATTTGAAAACTTGCCCGCATGTAATGCTTTGGAGCACTTCTTGTTGGGGAACTGTTAAAAACCCAGTAATTCATCAACACACATGTTACTTCACTATCAGGCATCAGGCTCAAGATCAAGCTGTCACATCCGTCACCTTCAGTTGGTATACTTTGCACAGTATAAAATTACAGTGCATACAGAACGGGTAAAGTAAAGGTATACACTGCCTCTGTAGCTTTGGTCAAAGTTGGACGCAATTGGACGGGAAATTTTTCATCCATGGCATACATCAAGATCCGTTGACAGCGCGCACAGTGAAGTAAAAAGATGCATGGATCGGTCAGGTGCAAACATGACTGATAAGCCATTTCTTTCTGCAATGACATTAGGACGAGGGGTTGTGACACAGACGCACGCCTCTACCTTTCATGTCAGTTTGTTATGTCCCGTGCGCTCGCTGTTCTCGTGTTCATGATATGATTTCGTAAATAAAAAAGGGAGGAGGAGGAGGAGAGAGCCGAAGTCAAGCTGACGTATGTTAGCCCCAGCTCAGGAACCCCGTGACGGAATCAGATTTTGTCTCCTCGAACCAACCCAGTCGTTGTTGAAATATTTTTTCCTAATTTATTTATTTATTTATTTATTACTTTTTTTCTCAAGGAAAAGGAGATTCGATCAGCTAAGATGTGGACTTGCAAACAACAGCGCTATCTCGCAGGGTTTGGTGCTTGGAAATTTGTGCAGTGTTTCGCGCCTCGCATGGACTCCTGAGAGGCGCTGCGTCTGTCCATGCATTTCAGAGGCCACCACAGGCACTAATGTAGCGGACGATCGAAGACGGTGTTGTGTGCATCGCGGAGAAGTTATTCTTGCGAAGGTGAACGTGTTCACCGCGAGAGCCTGCTGCAGGCGCAGTAAACGAGTTCACAGGGATCGCTATAGTCTGCCGATTCGTTTTGTTCTTCTTTCTTTATTTCATTTTCAGAGCAAGTGCATTCTGCTAAGAAAAAGAAGAGATACCACTGTGCGTCCGGTAACCCTGCTATCTTTATGGGCGTTCGCACGCACCACTGAATGCGACTCTTTTTCTCTCCCCTCCTTTACTACTATCGATGCATCCTTATCGCAGTAAAGAGATTCGATCAATCAACGACTGCAAACGTTTTGCCGACCGCTGTGAACGCCTCATCGATCCTAGTACAATCCCTAAGCTCGTATCGCGTCTTTGCAAAAGGGAAGTACTCTTATGTCGCTCTAAGGAAGGATACCTGAAAAGCCACTAGAGTAAAGGAAAAGAAGAACAAAGAAGAAAAAGAAAAGCACATATCTCGGATGGCTGGGACAGTTGGGAAAAGGGCACGACGCTCGAGCAGCGGAGATCGGAACCGTTGAGCGTAAAAAAGCGTCGCAGTCGCGGTGCTCGCTCTCTACGCGTCACGCGAAGCTGCGTCTCGGCCGGCCGCCTACGGGCGCGACCGCAGTACGCGAGGCTCTGCGGCGACGGACCGGATGCGCGGGTGCACAAGGCGCGACGACGACGCGCACCGCTCCCCGTTTCTTCCCTCCTGGCTGCAGCTTCCACCGAGGATCGCCCCTCCTCCCCCTTTTCGGCGAGTGGTTGCGCGCCGCCACTGGGCCAGTGGAAAACGGCCGTGTGCGCGCGGAAAGGGCCCGCGTGGGAGACCGGAAGCGCGGAAACCCGCGGCTGCGCGCACCCCGAGCTCCGTCCGGCGCCTGCGCGCGGCAGGATTGACGTAGAACGCATTTCTGCGTACGCACGGTTCTGCGCTGGCCGGAGTTGTACTCTGCGGCTTGCAGGATTTCTAGGCAGGTGCTCTATTTATACGCGCAGCGCGTGACATGTGTATCCGCGCCTGTCCGCGCTGTTTCTTTCGGGCTTCCTGCGAGGCCTTTGTCCTGGACGCGGTGTTTTTTTTTTCCGCCTCTTCAAGTGCCGTGACCGCTGTTCTATCCCGCGAAACGGACCGCCGGCGCCCGTTGTGTTATCCAGTGCCTCGCAGACGTACAGGCGTAGGAGAGCCGCCGAATAACGTTCTGCGTAGGAACACAACAGAACGCTATTTCCGATTTTGTTTTTCCTATAAAAGCTTTCATGGGATGATCATTTCATCCATCTAGGTCAACCCAATGCGGCGCCGTAGGAAGAAAGAAAGAAAGAAAGAAAGGAAGAAAGAAAGAAAGAAAGAAAGAAAGGAAGAAAGGAACCTACGCCCTTGCTTCCCAACAAACAGCGGGAGAAACATGGATTAAATCTAGGAGAGCGAAGAAACGAGAAGGATCAAGCTCATAAAATACGAAGTCTATCTTAGGCATGGGCTCGATTAGACTGAGCATCTTGCACTACACGGCGGCGTAGTGAACACGGTTATAAATTTAAAAAAAAATCTTTGGATTGTAACTTCGCTTCAAATAGAGAAGCAGTTTATTCCGTTATGCAGTACCCTTATGCGGATTGGAAAGTTAATTTCTGCGATTGCCATGCGCACTCTCGAAAAAACGAGATATAACAAAGGTTAATAAACGTGGCTTGCAGGTTGGAAAGTATTGGGGACACACACAAAAGAAATATGCTGTTTTTCGTTGAAATAAAACGGGCTCGATGATCTGGGTTCGTATTCACAAAGCTTCTCTTACGTATAAGCGCATTCTCTCATTTACCGACATTGGGGCACCCATCACTCAATGCGACGATGGGCGTGGTGAGGTGGCAAGGAGACGTGCGCCGCGGCGATGACCGCTCACCAGATGGGACTTATGTATAAAAGAACTCAGCAAATAAGGGCAGAGTTCCTTGGCTCGTTGACAACAAAGTTGTGAACGGTTCAAACAAAGAGAAATGCTCCGCCCACCCATTCTGCATGGCTTGAATTGCATCTTTGAAGTAAGTTTTGTCGCGTGAGACTGAGTGAAACAAGAAAACGGCAAAAAAAACTGCCAAATTTATATATATATATATATATATATATATATATATATATATATATATATATATATATATATATATATATATATATATATATATATATATATATATATATATATATATATATCGCAGGGAGAGGCGTTCGTCCTGCAGTGTACATAAAACAGGCTGATGATATGTATAGGTATATATAATATGCGAGATCCATCGTTCAGAAATTCAGCATGCTGCAGTAAGCTTAGATGCAGCTTCAAACTTCTAAATTTTACTCCCAAGTGTGTGAAGAATATGAGTACAACTTATTCCAATATCGTTTTCATACCATGCGAAAAACATTTTACTCACTTTATAATTAAGTCGCAGGCTCCAAATATGCAGCTCAGACGCCTAATCTCAACATGCTGCAACATGTGGAGTTTTTCTGAACTGCCGACCGGACTGCACCGACGCGAAGCGTCGCTTCTGTGTCGGTTGTGGTTGGGAGTTGCCTTCATAGAAGCTTATTCAGAACTAATTGGAAAGGCTGACAGTCCTGCATGTGACGTCTGCGTCTGCGAGAATAACATTGACCGCCTATTGTGCCACTGTCCTCAATTTGAAGCACAAATACTATATATGTCCAACGTATCCAAGGGAACGAAATCGTCACCTCAGTGAACAGGCACTACTAGAACACCGTCCTCACCGATCATCAGCTCTGAAGGCAGCGAAGGCTCTTCCGTGCTTTCTGAGAACGGCTGGCTTGTGCAAGCCTCTTTGACCCCGTAATGCTGTCCTTACACATCTCTCTCTTCTTTCTAATTGTCTTCTCCCTTCCCCCAGCGTAGGGTAGTCAACCAGACTATTGGCTGGTTAACATCGCTGACTTCTCTCTCTCTCTCTCTCTCAACCTTAAGAATAACCAACGCATGCCGGTTCCGCCAGCGCGAAGAACAAAAGAGGTGAAGAGCAGGCGCTCAGATGATTAGTGACTGCGCCGGACCACTTGTCAATGTCTTCGGTGGACAATGTCAGCTGCACCAGCTCCTTGGAGCTGTCAGCGTGACAGCTGCGATTCCGACGAATTCAATAGCCACGAATCGCCCTTCGCATTCAATGCGCCGCCACGAGAGCCATCGTCCAGCGCAACACATCGCGCTGCAACATAAAGACCAAGGGCAGCTCTAACCACTGATGTCATCAGTGCTGCTTGCTATTTGAATGGTTTTACCACTTTTCAGTGAAGCGTTTCGCATACTCTCTATAACTGTGGAGCGCTGCTTTCCGCATTTGTATGTAGGTTTATAGAGCGCATAATTTCCCTGTATAACGCCGCTTGGTGTCTAACCGCTGACCGGTGCATTTTTTTACATCGGCATGGTACAGCGACCGCTCGTTATTTGCTTGAAATACATGCACTCCACGCATCAGTGGCATCAAATAATGTCAGAACATTGCAAACGCAGATATTGTGCAGGCAAGCTCTGTCGCATCACTCTGAGTCGCGCTGGTGTGAGCGACCGTACACCTTCAAAAACAGCGAGCGGGAGACCGTATATACTATAGTATGCATGTGTTATGCTGTCTAAGTTATCGCTCTTCGTACTCTTTTCATGCACACAATTCATGTGTTCCATAAAGTAGAAGTAGATTAAAAATTTGCGCGTATGCTCGTTCATTTTGAGGACGCGTATAGTTTTATTGCGGAAGCGCCGATGCCAGTTCAGACACCGTTCGCAGCTGAACGAGGCGGTTGTTTGCGCTGATGTGTAGAAGGGGCCTCTACTTGTTGCGCATTTCGGATAAGAGGCAAGCAGTGCACCTCGGAAGGTAAATGATGAGTGAGCATAACAATATGTAAAAATACACTCATGTGTAGTCGCGTTTGTTTTGGGAAGTGCTTGCGTGCGCGACTGGTATAGAACGGCAACGTATATGCCTACGTTGACAGGGCGCCGTGTCGTCGCTTCTCGCTTTTTGTGTGTACATGCCCTGTATAGGAAATGAAAAATAGTTATTTCAAATCCATATGGTCAAAATTGAACTACAAACGTAGTTCTCTTCATCCAAATGGCTTTATTAGCTGCAGGTCAGTCGATCAGGTCCTTCCGCACGAACTCGACGACTGTGATAGGCCTAAAACCTATATATATAGGCTGAGCGCGATCGACATCGGCGAAACTGTATGTATGTATGTATGTATGTATGTATGTATGTATGTATGTATGTATGTATGTATGTATGTATGTATGTATGTATGTATGTATGTATGTATGTATGTATGTATGTATGTATGTATGTATGTATGTATGTATGTAACTGTATGTATACGGCTGGCGAGGGTGAGGTTCGGGCAGCCAACAAACGCAGCAGCACTTGTCACCCATGACTTGCCCGTCGACTCAGAACGTTAACTTGGTGCGACGGCAAGTTCTCGCAGCTTCAACTTCTCACGCCAAACACTATATATATATAGCACGATCGCCGGCTCCTCGACCCTGCCATCTTTCCCAGCATGCTCTGCGTATGCCGCCCTTCACGCCATAACACAATATGTGGCCAATAGCTGAGGAGCAGGCAAGCGAGGTGGTTTGAAGGAATTAACGACATTCATTTGTGAAAAATCTGCGCCACTCTCAAACCTGCTTTTTTCAGGACATACCCAGTGAACTTTATTGACATATCCGTTGACACAAAAAAAAATCGCCGGAGTTGCCCTTTAAGCACGTTGACAAATGCGAGCCAGTGGTGGTACAGTGGCGCTGTGTACAAAGCACCGGTAAAGCCACTAGCCACGTAAGGCAGATATATGTGGTGGTGGTGGTGGTGGTGGTGAATTGTAGCAACAGGCGGGTTTAGCCTGGCGAACAAGGCCGGCAATTGCTCCGCCCGAGCGTCTCGCACAATACCGCTGATGGGTTTCACCATATGTCCATCAACCCAGTGTCTCTTAAGAATTCGATCAGGAGCACCACCACCACCACCACCACCACCACCACCACCACCACCACCACCACCACCACCATATATGTCATTCCTGTGTCGTGTGGTATAGCGAATATGTTGGTCAAACGAGGCGGGTGTGTGAATGCACTCCTCAGAGAGCATGCTGCTTTTGCGAGTATACTATAGACTCTTTCGTGTGTGCTTTCTGACGCACTGCGTATATCTTATTGTGGGCACGGGTCCCTTGCTGAAGATACAGTGTGTCGTTTTTAGAAATGTTAATCAGGTAAACAACACATTGTTTGAGGCATATCGTATACAAATAAGGAAGAGCACGTAAAGGAGCCAAACTTGTTTGTCGGTTGGTTGGTTTGCCTTTATGAATGGCGCATGCCCAATATGGGGAATTGACCAAGAATCGGAAGAATTAGAAGGATAATTAGTCAAAACTAAAAAGAAACACTATATATTGATAAGATAAAAAGAGAAGTAATATAACACGAATGTCTAAATATTCAGCATGGAAATTGTCCTGATTCAGAAAAACTTCTCTACATCTGCGCAGACATCTTTACGACAATGTCCTGGCGGTTCCCAAAGACCGGATATTTGGAATGGCAAGGTGTCATCAAATACAGTGAAATGGTCCTACTAAAATATTTTTCCTTAGTGTTAGGAAACTGCGGAATGCTAAGATATATATATATATATATATATATATATATATATATATATATATTAGTCATATAATGAGAAGCCAACAAACACTGACACCAAGTACAACATAGGGGAAATTGCATGTGCTTAATAAATGAAATCAAGTAATGATAAATTAATGGAAATTAAAGTGGATGAAAAAACAACTTGCCGCAGGTGGGAACCGAACCCACAACCTTCGCATGTCGCGTGCGATGCTCTACCAATTGAGCTACCGCGGCGGCATTTCCCCATCCACTTTCTTGGGTATTTATGTGTACAATTAGCCAGCTCCCCCACTCACAGACCTTGGCGGCGGACGTGGAACGTCTTTTTTGCCGCAGGCGTCACGAGAACGTGATCTTTTCGGATGAAGGCAACTGGTCAATAAACCCACATATGCTACCTAAAGGCATCAATGTTGCCGGATTCGAGACCCTCGTTATGTAATAAACGAGAAGAAAGGGGGTTAGCCGAGGGACCCGATAATTATTAGTCATATAATGAGAAGCCAACAAACACTGACACCAAGTACAACATAGGGGAAATTGCATGTGCTTAATAAATGAAATCAGGTAATGATAAATTAATGGAAATTAAAGTGGATGAAAAAACAACTTGCCGCAGGTGGGAACCGAACCCACAACCTTCGCATGTCGCGTGCGATGCTCTACCAATTGAGCTACCGCGGCGGCGTTTCCCCATCCACTTTCTTGGGTATTTATCTGTGAGTGGGGGCGCTGGCTAACACTCCCAGGGTTCTACTAGTACACATAAATACCCAAGAAAGTGGATGGGGAAACGCCGCCGCGGTAGCTCAATTGGTAGAGCATCGCACGCGACATGCGAAGGTTGTGGGTTCGGTTCCCACCTGCGGCAAGTTGTTTTTTCATCCACTTTAATTTCCATTAATTTATCATTACTTGATTTCATTTATTAAGCACATGCAATTTCCCCTATGTTGTACTTGGTGTCAGTGTTTGTTGGCTTCTCATTATATGACTATATATATATATATATATATATATATATATATATATATATATATATATATATATATATATATATATATATATATATATATATATATATATATATATATATATCGTCTCATCGTCACCACAAGAGCACATTAAGTGTGAGAACACCATACCAGCTTTATGTAGATAATAGTTTGGACAGGTACTCGACAGCGAATTTTAGTGAACAGGACAGTTTCTACTCCAAGGGAATAGGAGGTGTCAGTAATACGTTAAATTTGCTTATTATGCATGGGTTCCCACGGCCTAGGACAGCTCCACGCTTCCTGAACCTAGCAGCAGGTATGAAAGCTGAAGAAGGAAGGCTTGAGAAAAGAAGGGGACGTCTAAGGGTCGTTCTCGCCAAGCTATTTGCTGTTTCATTCATAACTAGACCTTTGGGATCACGTAACCAGACCACTCTAAATAGGGTTTATACCAGATAATGAAATGTACTTGAGATAAATGATGCACAGAAGGGCAGGGAGGTTAGGTTAGGTTAGGTTAGGTTCCGGTTGGCTACCCTGCACGGGGGAAGGAGTAGAACAATAAAAAAGAGAAATATTGCGGGAGGGGAAAGATATAGGGACAGAGACGAGCAAAAACAAACCGCGTATACTATTGAAATGTGAGAACCACTATTGGCAGTGAGATAAGAACCCATTGCTGTAATAACTATCGAGAGTGATAAATATACTCTTCGTTAGGCCAATTTTACCGCCAGAAACTGCGCCACATATATAGGGTATGAAGTCAGGAAGTCTTAGTGAAAACGACTAGTCAGACTGGATCGACGGGCCTTGCACGAGAAAGGCCTTTCTTGTTCTAATCGCCTATGTGTTTTATAAGTTCGTTTAAAGGGTGTTCCACGTAAATTTAGCCAAGCTTTAAAAATATGTGAATGCCAGGTAACTGGAGAGAACCAAGGTAATGTTGTTTGTCGTCGCTTGGAGATCTCAGATTTTTTTTTTTTTTCAGTCTACCTAATTCGTGAGAAACTCCCCATACAGCTTTCTGTTGCTCAATACGTGCTACATAAAAGTGTTTTTCCGCGCGTGAAAGAAGCCCGTGAATGCACGCCAAGTACCTCGAGCGGCCAGTCGCGCGGCAATTTTGCGGCCAGTCACGCCCGCAAGAACACTTTTATGTAGCACGTATTGAGAAACAAAAAGCTGTATGGCAAATCATATTGACCGCAAAAAAGACGGGGACGTAGGAAGAAAACACATAAACAGCACAGGCGGTTACCGCCTGTGCTGTTTATGTGTTTTCTTCCTACGTCCCCGTCTTTTTTGCGGTCAATATGATTTGCAGTAAATACCAACTAGGCCAAACTGAAGTTCTTAAAAAGCTGTATGGGGAGTTTCTCACGTTGCCCTACCATTATTTCATTAATACTTTTCAGCTAATTATAATATTTGAGAAGTTAATGTGTTTAAGTTTCTTGGAGGAAATGTCTGGGGTACTTCAGTACATGCAATGACGCAACTGTACAGGACGCTCTTTCTTGGGTGTTTGCGATACAGCTTGCCTGTGCTGACCAACACCTGCAGAAGTAATATCCGTACACTCGAAAGCGTCCAGGCCCAGGCGCTTAGAGTGTGTCTTGGATTGCCGCGGTGTTCGTCAACAGCTGAAACCATTGCGATTGCACACGATTTCCCAGCCAAGACCCATATAGTCATGGAAGCACTAAGAGCACACGTAAGACACCTTGCTCGAGCCCCTGCCCATCATCTAGCCTCACTGCCAGAGGATCGACCACGTGCTTCCTTTTGTGAAACTGTCCTGCCCTATCGTGCATACCTTCCATCAGGTTATACAGCTCCAGCGAAAGTTCGGTTTCCACCATGGTGTTTGGCTCAAGCAAAGGTTCGGCTTATCGTACCAGGCATACGAACAAGAGCCCAACTCTCGTCTCCAGCACTCAAGCAGCTTTCACTGCTCTTGCTGTACGAGACGTACAACGATCATCATCATCTGTATACTGACGCTTCAACCACGGTGAATGGGTCTGCAGGATCGGTGATCTTTCCTGCAAAACCTTCCACCATAAAGATTCGACTCTCTCACCAGACTACATCGACTGCCGCGGAGCTTGCTGCTATTCGTCGTGCACTTCGTGTAATTTCTGAACAACTACCCAAGAAATGGAGCGTGTTCACTGACTTCAAGGCTGCACTCCATTGTTTGGTTTCTGCCTTACGCCGAGGACCCCACGAGCAACTAGTTCTAGAAACCAGACTGCTGCTTCACCACCTCGTCGAGCAAGGACACGACATCACGTTGCAGTGGATTCCAAGCCACTGTGGCATAATGGGCAATGAACTTGCCGACGCAGCAGCACGATCTGCACATGAGGAGGGCTTGCAAGACTCCATTCCATTCTCGAGAACAGACGCTGCAACGAAAATTCGTGTGCTTGCAAATGAAGCCATCAAAACTTTATGGAACACGCCAAGCTTAAAGCATACACGTCTACACCGACTGGACCCATCCCTTCGACTTCGACCCCCATCTGGACTCTCTCGACTAGAAACAGCAGTACGTTGCCGACTGTGGCTTGGTGTCGCCTACACAAGATCCTTCACCTTCCGAGTCGGTATGGACGACAGCGCGGCTTGCAGACACTGCGGCGGCGAGGACACCATCGAACACGTGCTCTGCCACTGTCCTCAATACAGCGCGCACCGGCTGTCACTAGCGACCACGTTGGCACGCCTTGACGACAGGCCACTTTCAGAACCGTCAGTTTTGGAATGCCGACGTGAACTGTCGTCGCAGCAAAAGTCGGTCAAGGCTTTGTTGACTATTCTACGGGACAGTGGCCTATTTGAAAGACTATAATGACCCCATTTCATCCCTTTTCATATTTTTTTTTCTCACGCTTTTATTTTTGTCACGCTCTTCTTTCCGTCTTTACTTCCCCTTTCCCTTCCCCTAGTGCAGGGTAGCAAACCGGAGGTTTTAAGTCTGGTTAACCTCCCTGCCTTTCTCTCATTTGCATCTCTCTGATTAATTAATACTAACTATGAAATTAGGCAGAGTGCAAACAAACAAAAATCTCAGTATCTTCAAGCGACGGCAAACAAAATTACCTTTGTTCTGTCCAGCTACGTGTCAGTTGCATATTTTTAACGTTCGGCTAAAGTTACGTGGGACACCCTGTATATGCACGCGCGCGTTTTGCATTTCTTGTTTTGTTTTAATTTCTGTGCGTATTCCCATAAGTGCACGTCATGGATCATTAAGGAACTCAATTGTAAGTTAAAGCGCTTTTTTTCGTCCCATTTATTTATGTGCTCGTTATCGCCGCGCTGCTTCTGCTTGAAGATGTCGTATATAGGTGCCCTTTGCCCTGTATTGCATGGTTTCTTTTTCGCTCCGCTTTCATACGGCTGTATAAGCTAACCGCGCTGTAATGCGTTAGTTTCGCGAGTTTGATTCACCGTGATCGTCCTAAACAGTTAGGCTGTTCCAAGGTGGCACACTTTCATGTTGAGATGGAAACGATGAACCTGTGCTTAACTAAATTATTGCACTTATCCGACTTATTTCCCTGTCAGCTCGCACTGTGATGTGCGCGGTGACCTCCTTACTCAGCACATTCATTGCTGCGCTCCCACTCCTGCGATCCGAGTTTCTTTTTTTTGTCACTCCCTTTGTCTCCACCATATAGAGTTTCTTACAAGAAGCACCACAGTCTCTACATCTTCACTTGACATTCTGACGCGTGAGGAAATTCACCTGAAGGAAGTAATTGTTAGCCCATTTGTGGTAATTTACATTTTCTTTTCTCCGCTATCTACCTGTTTTCAACGACAACAAAAAAGTGCGAACCGGCGTTATAGTCTTTCTTTCTTTCTTTCTTTCTTTCTTTCTTTCTTTCTTTCTTTCTTTCTTTCTTTCTTTCTTTCTTTCTTTCTTTCTTTCTTTCTTTCAACGTCCTTTCCGAGCGGCCGGTTTGATTGCAAAAGTATTCCCTCTCTAACAATGCAACGGGAAACAACGTCATGAGCTCAGCGGATATTTGTTCCATGTAAACGGTGGCAGCGCGAACAAATGAAGGAGCGCGCCATAGCGGAGGCAAAGCTACACGAATGGCGCAAACGCATACGCAGCACTGCCACCTGGACAGCGTAGCCAAAGCATCGCCGCCAATAGGCCCGCACGCCATATACAACGGTCTTGCGGCCGGCGGAGAGGCTGTCCGTGCACTGCGCGTGTGCCTTTGTCTTTGCACGATGAAGCTTCCCCAAGGAGGCCGCGATATATGCGTCTATACCTGCGCCAGGCGCGACGATTTATTTCTGTTCCGCCGTATACCCGCATAGGCCAGTACGTCTCATTCTTCCTCTTTGGCGCGACAGCTTCCGATAGCGATCTGGTTGCTTGGCGGTATCAATCAGCAGCTTCCTGCGTCGGGGCGTGAGATTAGAGCGCAGCAGGCGGATGTTGTGCGGTTCCCATGGTGGTGCCTTGCGTCGGCGGCAGACGCTGGTCGTAACCTCGAGCACCGTTGGTGTCTGCAGTGTTACGGAAATGCACCAGACTGTCAGGAAATCCACACGCCAAATAAAGCCTGTATGATCCTGTCTGGCGCACTGAGCAGCCTGGCAGCACACTACACCTGGAAAGGATGGAAGAAAATAATGCCAGAGTTAGTGACGTATGCGGCGGCGAATGCGAGCTTCTTGCCCGACGGCAGCCGCAATGCTACGCCCTGACATCCTGCTTTATTGTATTTCAGCTTCAAGCATACGCTTTTGTGGCATAATCACCGTACAGCGAAGTGAATCCCTGTTACCATGGACACGGCGCACACGTCGCGCTATAATTAACGCTCCCTTTTCTATTAGACATGAAAAAAATAAATAACGTTATCGCCGTCGGAGCGCGCGCACGCACACTTCTTGGCCTATGGAAGTGGCGTGCGTGGTGAGTCGATACCAGCGGCGGTCGCCATCGTTCGATAGTAATATTGGATGGGTTCGGCTACCGAGAGGAAGTACACTGGCTATACTGCAATGGTCAGGAAGATGTGTATTCTGCTTATTAGCTAGATTTCCTGCTGACCATTACAGTAGCTGTCCCACTCGTGAACCGCATTTCCGTAACGTGAAAATCCCAGGTAAGAGCAAGCAAAAAACCGCTCGTGAAATGTTAGAGGCATTTTTTTATCAGAAAAGCCGGTCAGGATTGTGAAAGCGAAACATCGGTGGCACTGTACAATGTAGAAATGAAATTCCTTTCCCGCCCTGTTCGACGAATCCCACTTTTCCTTGTAACGGTGCGTCTGTGCAGCTTGTGGACCTGTGGGTCTGGCTTCAATAAAATCATTTGTTAGTTCGCGCCTGTGTTCGTCTTCCTTTCTGTTGTGCCGTCTCGTTGCGATGTATTTGAATATGGTTCTCATGTCAAAATACAAACTAGCCCAGCATTCAACTCTTTTAAAGGGTATATATATATTGTTGCTCTGCTTAGCGCGAAGCCATGGGTTCGATTCCCGACGACGGTGGCCCCATTCCGAGAGATCTAATGCAAAAAAAAATATATATATATATACTCAGTGCACTTCCACTCTGTGAAGAAGGACGACCAGCGAAGCTGTGTATGTGGGCTCCGTAACGGCGAACTGCACCTCTGCCACGGGTCGGGTCGGCATCGCACTATATTCAGGATCGACGCACGTATGGGGAGTACTTAACGCCTGCTTCACCTCCGCCGTGAGTTAGCCCGGCATTGCACTATCTTCGTGATCGGTCCATGTATGGGGAGTTTACGCCTACACACGGACACGATCCTGGAGTAACTAGCGCTTAACATATTCGCTGTAAAAATGCTCGCGTACCGCGCTTGGGGTGTGCAGTCAAAAGCATCAGATGGTGAAAAATAAATACTGAGGCCTCCACTATATGGGGTGTCCCCCATAGTCCACTTTTCAGCTTCTGGACGTTAAAACCCGCAATTTAACATAACATGACGCTTTTCACACTGCTGTGCACTGGAAGAACAACTTTATTCATATTTATCACATGCAGGATAACAGGGAAAATGGTGTGAATGAACTGTTCATTTTGCGCATACGTATATCGCAAAACAGACCGCTTCGTGTTGCCCCTTTCTTCGCATCGTTTGTTCTTTGCGATAATTTCCCAAATCACGGATCACCAACTGGCCTACACCCACGCTCTGCTACAAATCCAGCATACAGAGTGAGAATAATTAAATCATAGCCTTCCGGCACTGAAAGTGCGGAATGTAGATTCAACAGAATGCACACGAGATCAATAAATGCCCATAGTCGCACAGACTCCGAAGGGTGAACGTAACCTCTTGCTGACTCGAATTTTATTATTGCGATAGCAATTATGTGGACACTCCAGGCGCATTTCTGCCGGCGGTGGCGTGATGTTCCGTATAAAGTCCAAGGGCACTATCATCGTCACCGCGCGCCGTATGGTGAGGCGACGATGGTGACTCAAGCGAACGCCTCCTAGATAGCGGAAGGCCTGTGCACTTTGATCCATGACGTCATGCTGCCTTGCTTGACCGCCATAGAATATAATGGCGATGCTCCCGAGTAAGCCGCGGTGATTTTGAGACCACCGCGTTCCTCACGCTGGGCTTGACATCGGAAATTTCGGTCCAAGCAGCATAATATCAAAGCAGAGTGGACAGGCCTGCTGTCTAGGAGGCGTTGATCAATTTCGCACAAACAAGGGAGGAAAGCAGGGAGGAAGCACGCCGTCTTCCGTCGCGCGCAAGGCATCGGAGGGAGGGAGGAGGGGGAGGGGGCTGCGTAGGGCGCGGCCGCCCGGGCCCTATCTTGAAAGTGATCCGCGATGAGTACAGAGCCTAGGTGCACTGAGGGCTAATAGCTTCGTGTGAGCTCTGTTCTCGCTGCTTACTTCGCGTTGAAGCGATAGGCAGCACGAAGGTGAAATCGCTCGCTGCTGCTGCTCCGCTTTCTCACTCCAGCGTTTAGACAGCGACTGTGCGCGGTCATCGAATCAGATGTGTTCATGTTTGCTTGTGCGCGCGTGACACCATGCTTGTTAATTTAGTAAGCGAATGTTTACAAGCTTATATGGTCAATAAAGCTACTATCCTTACTTCGTGTAGCTTTTTGTTTTTTTTTCATTCTATTTTTTATCCCATAACTCTTAGTCGTCGCTGTCTTGAATATTTACATTTTTTTCGTTTTGTTTTTCTGTGAAACACTGCAGCAGTCACACCTCAGTGTTTTTCCTGGGCACATTAATTATCAGTTTAGACAGAGACGTGGCTTTTTGATATTTCATCATCGGGTTATTTTCCGCCTAACCATGACGTCTGCAGCATCGACCGTGACAGTAATGGTGGTAAGATCACCGGACGATGAGTCCTGATTGCTCTTCATGCTTGCGTGCCTGCGGCGTGCGTACATGGAATCCGTGCCCGACTGTTTATGGGTAGATCTGTTGTGTGGCGGGGGAGAGCGAATACTATTACGTGCATTTTACGTATCACCCTCAACTTGTACGTGTGTTTGTCGAACATTGCAAGCGTGTGTGTTTCCCATGATGACAGAGAACTGGTTCGAGCAGATAAGTATCACGTGCACTTGTCTTTCAATTGTGGCAACACTAGCTAAGACAAGGCTTCAAAGGAAATGCACCAAAAGCATCGAAATCTCCGCAGTATAATTTCGCCGCCGGTGATTACGTCAGCTTTCATCACTATCTTGTTAAGGCAGATTTGCGCCATAAAGGGGCCCTCGAACATGTTTCAAGCCATTGTCTTTCTGTTGTAGGTTGCATAGAGTGACGGTTGGAGGTGCTTCTACAGCCTACGTCAAAGCAGCGATATCGAAATATTTAACATTTTAATCACGCAAACAAAAAATTGGAGGACGCTTAAGCTTCGCCTTCAAGAGTGGAACGCGACAGCGTTCCCGCCGACCCGCCAAGGGGTGTAAGACAATGGGCTACGGCGCAGCGACTACGCGCCCCGCATCGGACACGGTGAGCGTCGAGCAACGCAGCGTTCGGCTCGGCAACGAAACGTGCGCCTGCGCAAGCGACGCACGCCTGAGCCTTATCGTTTCTAAGGCAACACCGCATTCACTAGAGGCGCTTTTGTTCCACTTTAAAGCCTCGAACTCGTGGCTCAGTGGTAGCGTCTCCGTCTCACACTCCGGAGGCCCTGGTTCGATTCCCACCCAGCCCATCTTGCAAGTTGTTTTTTATTCATGAAGTGCCTGCTGGGATTTATCGCTCACGGCCAACGCCGCCGACGCCGACGACACCGGCTTTTCTGCGACACGAGCTCCTTAACGCTGTCGCGGTAATAACTACATCGCTGCTGACCACATCATCGCCCAGTGGCACATGCCAGAACCATCATTGATGTCACAAATCGCTGCTCAGTGATTGGTTAAAAGCTAAGTTCCAGATAACCACTGCATTACAGCAAAAACGTAATAAATTAGGAGTTGGTTTTCTACCAGTTTGCTGTTATCTTTATACTGACGCTAACAGATACGGCCCTACAAAAAATTCGACAGAGACACTTAAAACTGCTTACGTGTGG
Source organism: Dermacentor albipictus (assembly GCF_038994185.2). Taxonomy (NCBI): domain Eukaryota; kingdom Metazoa; phylum Arthropoda; class Arachnida; order Ixodida; family Ixodidae; genus Dermacentor; species Dermacentor albipictus. The sequence goes on from NC_091821.1 coordinate 27,866,349, forward strand.
GAATGCGAAATCATTGCAGTCCTTTTCGTGAACAGTTTTTTTTCTGCGCGTGGCTTGTCCGCACTACCTCTCGCCTGCGTTTTAACTGCGCCTCGGAAAGGCCAAATGAAGATGTGCCAAGCGTCTCAACGCGCTCGCTTGCCCGCGAGGAGTTCATACATCGAAGGACAGCTCAACGGCGTTCAAATGGACAGTAGTGTTTTTTATTTTATTCACTCATTTTATACACTCATGACGGGGCGCCACCTCTTGCCCATTGGCTGCGCCTTCACGTGCTCAACGACGAACGCAGGCCACACGTTTTGTCAGCCAGATGGCTGCGATGTGACGTGCACGTGCAATGACGCACGCACAAGTCACATAGTCAGCCTGAACGCTAGAGGCGCTGTGGCGTCGGGGAAGCGTGCTCGTCTCAGACCCAGACCGACATTTACCTAATATTATTTTCAAAGCCGTTAGTTTACTTTGCTTGCAGGAACCTCCCTGAGAAATTAGAGGTCAATTCGAGCGTTCTTTGAAGTGCTTTGCCGTCGGCAGTTTTTTGTACCTTCATTCGGTCACACCGCTGTCTACAACGCCGCATTTTCGAGTAATGGGGCAAATAATGCTTTCGCATTAAGAACCCGAGCACAACTAAGCACTTCTTATGAGTTGTGAATTTGAAAGCACTGATGTCCAGCTGAACGCGCTTATTGGTCCTTCGAGTTTTTCACTGCGAGCAATGTTTGCGTTCATTCGCGTTCCCCCTGCCGTATATTAGGAGAGTTGACGACGATGGTGGATTTCGCTGCCTGCCTCTTCGTTCCTGTTGCTGGGCCGGTATTTCGTAGCGATGCCTTTTCCGATTCTATGCTTTTTCAGGCTTTTCGCGCTTGGCCAGTGGTCAGAGCGACGGTCTGCCCACATTATCAACGGGATCAGGCGGCCGTGTGTGGTGGATGATAATAGCATAGAATAAGGCATCGCTACAAAATAGCGGCGCTGCGTTTTTTCGCTCCCTTACTTCGTCTGCCGTGTACTGGCGTGGACGACCACGTTTCGCTACTGCCGAGGCATGCGGCCGCCAATGACGTAGAAGCTTCGGACTCCAAAGCGGTACGTGCTGCCCGAGCCAGCAAGCGCGTGCCAGCGTCACGAGCCCGCCTTGTGACCTGGCGTCGCAGTTAATGGGAAGTTAAGTGCCATTTTTTTCGATGATACAGACGCCTTGGGATTTTTCGCTCAATGGGCCATTTGACGCTTTCGCATCAAAAATAACTGCAACTACATAACTAGGTAGGGGCACTGGCTGTTTTTTCGCCTCTGGTATATGGTGGCATATCTCTTTCCTCTGAGCACAAAAGATTCTCTTCTCGCTTTTGTACGCTCGTGGGCAGCCTTGTCGCCTTGCTACCTCGTTTTGAACGTTGTTCTCGTGGTGCAGGTTTCTCACCTCAGTGCATCATTCTTGCCGCACCCTTTTTGCAGTTCGAGGTGCTGCGCTGAACTAAGGCTGAACCGAAGAAAAGAAACGTTGCGTAGTCCAAGGTTGCTGGGCCAGCGTCATCAGTACACCCGAGTAACCGGAATCCGTGACCATAAAACATGTAGGCAACCATGGAGTGCAAACTCCTGCCACGTAGGCACTTCGCGCTCTTGCCATTAGCAGCGAAGTGTTACGTCAGTGGGTGGGAGAAATTGGGAAAGAGGACCGAAGGAAATTTGAGTTGAGGGCATGCATTTTCTTAATTTTTATTTTTTAATTTCTCGGCTGATTAACTTCGCGCTGCGCGCACCCCCATCGCTGCCATTCTTGTTGCATTTATCTTTCCAACCGTCAACCTACGCATTACGCGACCGAAATACGGTGGCTTAAAGGTGTCCGAGGGCCCATTTAACGTAAGATAATGAAAATTATCAAGTGCAACATTTCACTCGCGTCCTGCCGGAGGGAATGTGTATCTGCGTTTCCCTAAAATGGAGTCACTCTTCACGCTACCCATTTTGGTTTTTAAATGAACTTAGCAAATCATTGAAATGCAAAGAGCACACCCACAAAGGAGGAAAGAGCGGATCTGAATAATAGAAAGTTGAATTCAAGGAGTACCGATATCTCAGTAAGAAACTGTATGCCCGTGATCGCAATATCTACATTAGCTCAGTCAAAAATGAACTTTTTAAAAAACCTCGGAATTTCTGGAGATACGTGCAACTGAGGTCGACATCAAGTAAAACGGATACTATCTCTATGCCAACAAGTAATCATGAAGGTACAGAGGACGTCTCAGAGGCGTTAGCGCAACGCTTTCAATTAGTTTTCAGCATGGGTGTTGGCCCTAATTCGTCCGAACCTTCCGTCGCTCAGTGGTTTCACGCCAAGCACTGCGTCTATTAGTGAATAACGTATGGCCAAAAGCGTTCACAGCTCAAAACCGCCGCTGTCGTATGGCCCTGATGGCATTCATATCGCTCTACTCAGATTATTCAGTGATGTGCTCAGTCCAATAGTAACTAACATATACAGCACCTTCCTAAAAACATGAACTTTTCCTATACCATGAAAAATCTCTCGTGTCATTCCCGTCTACAAATCTACCTCCAAAACAGATGTGTAAAACTATACAGACGGATATCTCTCCTATGCTCTGCCACGAAAATCTTTGAGTCCGTGCTGTACCCAATAACGGCGTGCCAGCGTGCGGAACAGCCTAATACCTAATTAACATGGGCCGTTCAACAACAACAAACCTCGTCAGCTTTATGACCAACGCATCGGAAGGGGTCGAGAACAGGAGTCTAGCGGACACTGTTTTTGTGGCTTGCAAGGCGTTTGATGTTATCAGTCATGCCTTATTGCTCCCAAAACTCTAAGAAAGCGTTGTTTCCGCATCTTTAATGCCTTTGCTGCAAGACTACCTGTCAGTCCGACAATGATATGTCACCTCGAACGGACCGTCCTCAAGAACGCATATAGCTGCGAGTGGAGTACTACAGGGCTGTCCTCTGACCGCTTCTCTTCTGCCTATTTGTAAATGATGTATCCAAAGTCATAAAGAAACCGTCTTTCTTCCTTTATGCGGACGACGTAAATATATTCAAAGAAATTCGCAACCTTCGAGAATGCATTCCACTTCAACGAGATATATCCGCCTTTGCCGATTGACGAGCGCAGAACAAAGTGGTTTTAAACGGCCAAAATACGAAAGTAACATCATATACGCGCAAAACAGATGAGTTCCGTTTCTCTTACCACCTGGGCAAAGCCACACACTCTACGAAGTGCGAAGCTGGTGACCATGGAATGAGCTTTGATTCCAAGCTCATCTTGTCGCCCCACATAGAATGTATCACTAAGGGCGGCCAGCGCACCCTGGGCACTGCAAGTCGGATCTCGAGGGAATTAAGAGACGCAGGTGCATTTCTTAAGCTGTACGCATCCCTCTGCCGACCTCCACTGTAATGTACCGCAGTCATTTGGAACAGTGCTTGCCAGTCTAACAAAGACTGAGTATGCATAATTCAGAGGAAATTTGTCTCTATAGGCATCGGGCGGTCATCGTAAGGTGCCAGTCGTTAATTCTAGTGGCTGAACGGAACACAAGTGCTCTATAGCTCGTGCTATGTGGGACGTGACGTACGTATACGTGCCAGTCGTGTGAAATACGTCTAATACAGTCAACCACCTTTATAACGAAGTGCTTGGGGCCTCCGAAATCCTTCGTTATACGGGTCTCTCCATTGTAAAGGTCGCGCAGTGGTCACACAGGAACAGGGACAGAGTTATTCCTTCGTTATACAGGTCATTCCGTCCTAGTGGCGTTCGTTGTGGAGGTGCTCGACTGTAGTTGGCGTCGGCATGAGAGAAGCAAGCGTGCGGTTTGAACAGTCGCGCTGCTGTGCCTGCAGCGTCGGGGGTTCGATCCGTCCATATATATGGAAAAAAAAATCAAGGAACAGCAGAAGTGCCATTGAAGCCGAATAATACACGCACAAGCCTACAAGCTATCGCTCATAACCACTGCAGTCACTCGGGAAATCTTTGTAGTCTCCTGACAAATAATTCATCATTGTATGATTGACGAGAAAATCAGAACAGTCTTCGTGAACCATTTCGGTAGCAGCGAAATCCTTTTAGCTTAATATCTCCCATGCAAAGCCCTTAAAGAGCATGGAAAAGAAAGAAAGAAAGAAAGACGACGTACGTCTCCCTTCTTTCTTTTTTTTTGTTCCTTGAGCTCGTTCGCAGTTCGCACATGTGTCGGTAAGTTTTCCTTCTTTGTCCGTTGTAATTATATTCATCTTTGCAATGCTTCGTCATTCTTAATCTCCTAGAAACTAGCCCATTCTTCAGTCATGGTCCATTTCACGCAGCTTATATAGCGCGACAAGAGCCGTCGGTGGCGGCAAGTGTGAACACGCCGGTGAGTTTGCGATCGCCGTCGATGCACAGCAAACAGTCATGTGCCGTACGCAACCAGAAATGGGAAGCTCAACGAAGGAAGCTATACCCTAAAAGGAAGACTGGCACACTGATAAGACGGCCAAATCTGAGTGTTCGCCTTCGTAGCCCAAGTTCCGGAGCCCTTACATCTGCGGAGGCAAAGACAGGTATTTCCCATTGGACACGAAGCTCCTGCGTATGAACGGCTTCTTTATTAACGTTAGAACTACTATACCACAGCAAAGCAGTGTCGGAAATGTACAGTGCACAGCGATTGAAACACAATACGTGGAGCACGCGGCTCTCTCTCTCTCTTTCTCTTTGTTTTGTTTTGTTTTGTTTTTGCGCCACAGGTGAACTTTAGGTGATCGCTGTGGGACCAAATGCAGCCACAATGCGTCCAAATCACAAAGGTTCTCGTTTTCACTGGATACCACGATGCATCAGTTCGGTGTCCCCAGCGCTTACAGTCAGTGCAAAAAAGCGCCGGCAACCATGCGCTTCGAGTATCGCGCTTCAATTGCTGAGCACTGTTGCCTATACAGACCACGCGTATCCAGTGTTTCTACCGTTCCATCTGGCGAGGCCACGATGAAAAATGATTGAAGTGAATGGCCTAACCAGCTTCAGTCATGTTTCAGTAACTGTTCATGCAGCGAAAAACACAACATCTTTGATCAAATTTGGTTTCACGTGATATTTCGGCAACGCAAACAGAAAAAGATGACGGAACATGTTAAATCAAAATAGCTGGCGGCAGGGCCTGCTCCTGGCCGTCACTCCATTACTTTCACAGCGCCAGGCAGGTCGGCCATGTTCAGCCTCGTTCTCACTCGTCCCTAGGTCTAGAATACCTGGACTGCAAACGCACCAAAGCTGACTTAATCTTCTTATTCAAGTTTGTAAATGGTCCCATTAATTACACGGAAATATTGGACAAGGTTAGCATAAGAATTGCACGAAAAATAACAATTAGGGTGTCTCGACCTTTTCGTATATCTACTTCTTGCGCCTCAAAGAATCATTTGGCCAGGATTCTGCGGGCCTGCAACAAACACTTGCACGAAATTGACATATTTCAAAAACATTTACCGAGAAGAAGACGACGAATCTGCTGCTAGCCTGTCTGAGTAGCTCTGCCTACATTTATCGTTATTTTCGTTATTTTCTGCTAGTATTACTGGTCAGAACGGTTCAAGACGTCGGTCGACTCGAAAAGGTACCTTCCGTATCGGAGACCGACGGGTGCTACGCCACCCGCCGCCTCACAAGGTGCTAGAAGGAACCAAGCTGGCACCGACGAGCACCCCGCCATGACCTCCCAAGGGCTGACACCGGGTCAGAAACGCCAGCTGGTTTGTACAAGCCAGCCTGACTGCAAACGACAAGACACTGGTGAATCTGAAGACGAGTCAACTATCATCGAGGGCGACAACGTGGCAAACCCTTCAGACCTGGACATGGACGAGGGTGGTTTCCGAATTGTGCGCCATCGTAAAGACAGGGCGGAGGGCATTCCAGTGTTAACCACTGCAACATCCGAAAGAGCTGATCTAAGGCAAGTAAACCCTATTGCCCTGTATTCTGAGCTTGAAACGATCCTCGGTGGAGCACCAGTGAAGAGCCACTTCACAGCACAGGGAGCATTGCTATTAGATGTAGAGACAGAAGGACAAGCCAGCGTCCTTCTAGAGACCAAGAATATCGGCGGCATAGACATATCTGCCCGTGTCCCGCACAGTTATATGAAAAACACGTGCATTGTTAGAGGAGTCCCTAAATGGTACTCGGATGAAGAGCTGCTCACCTACCTGAGACCTCAGGGAGTATTCCATGCAAGAAGGATCACCCGTCGGGTCCAAACCTCGTCATCTGAATGGGAGTCAAGGCGCACTAACTCCGTGATTCTCACATTTGCTCCAAATTCTGAACGCCCGGAGAAGATCAACCTGGGTTTTACCAGGCACGAGCTTATCGACTACGTGGAGACACCACCACGCTGTTTTAAGTGTCAGCGCTTCGGACATATCGCTAAGTACTGTCGTGGAGAACAGAGGTGCAAGCGCTGTGGGGGACCTCATGACTTTAAGACTTCTGCAACTAAAGACAACTTTGTGTGTGCAAATTGCGGCGGTGACCATCCTGCTAGCTACGGTCGATGTCCTGCGCGGACAGCTGCTCAGCGGAGAAATAAGTTGTTTGTTCTGGGTCCAAAGAGTGCAAGCGCACCATCGAACACGAAGAAGACGTCCAGAGCGCCACAACTAACTGGTTTGGAAACAGAGTACGCATCTCATTTCCCGCGTCTCACACCGATAAACGAAGTTATTGAGCCAACGCAAACGGTCACAGCGGCTGAGAAACCTGTTCGAAAAGAGTCCGAAAAACGCACCTATGCGGCCGCAGTAAACCGACCTCAAGTACCACTTGGCAACAGTCAGCAGGAAAACTGCCAGCATGTGATACGCGCCTTGTTCACGGCACTACGTTCCCACGTCGCGAAGATGCCTGCTAGTTCAACGAAGGATATGTTGGAAGCAGTGCTGGCTCTTGAGTCAGTAATACTCTGCTCTACTTCCCCGTACCCTCAGTAACATAATGGCAGCTTCTCGCCCACTTGGTCCATTCCGTCGTCCAAAAGTGCCCTTAATAATGCAATGGAACTGCGCCGGCATTTTACAGCGTCTTTCTGAACTCAGCCTTTTCCTTCGAGACATACCTATACCAATTCTGGCCCTCTCGGAGGCCGGTCTCCCAAATGGAAGGACGATCCCAGGGTACGTCAGACATGGAAATCCGAGTATACCATCATTTGCAAATGGAAGTGCGATGATATACATCAGACGAGAAATACCTCACGTCACCTTACCAGTGCAAGACCTTTGTTCTACCTTCTTGGAAGTCGCCGCTGTGCAAGTGTGCCTAGGGAAACGAAAACTCAGTGTGGTGTCGGTGTATATAAGTCCGCGCAGGAAGGTCTCCATGGAGGCGTTCATAAAGGACCTTTGCATTCGTTGCCCCTCTCCTATAATAATCTGTGGCGACTTTAACGCACATCATTCGCTTTGGGGAGATAAGACTGCAGATTACCGAGGCAAGGAACTTGTCGCAGCCACGGATGCTGCTGACTTATGTATCGCGATCGATGGCAAACCAACTTTCTTCAGACCACCAGATTCATGGAGTGCCATAGACCTCGTGATCCATTCTACAGACCTTGTTGTATCGTCAACAACGGCCCCAGACAGGATGGGCAGTGACCACTTTCCTATCTTCACCACCATCACCGGATTTCACACTGCTGGGCGACAATTCTGTGCTGTGACCCGCTGGGACACATACAGAGAAGCGTTGGATGAATCCCCTGGTGAGCTGTTCGCAGATATGCTGCGGAGCAAAAGAGTGGCTACCTCAATGTTGAAACTGCCAGACCATTTCCCTACTCCTGATTTGAAACTAAAGAACCTCTGCGCAGCGCGTAGGAGAGCGGAACGAAAACTAATGAGAGAAACGGGAAATCCATCTGCGAAAACTGAATACAACAGGATAAACGCTGTCATCCGTCGTCACACAAAAAGGTTAAGACGAGTTCAATGGGCTGCTTTCTGTGAGAGTTTATCGTCGTTTACTCCCATGACAAGGATATGGGGAGTAATGAATAGCCTATCTGGAAAGATTCGCCTACACAGGCCATTCGAAGCACTTGCTTTAAAGCAAGGAAAAGATTTGCAAACCTTTGCAGAAGATTTTGCAGACGTATACACATCTGGCAGATCAGCAGGAGTATCGAACCTTCTATTGTCTGCAGCATTCCATACCATGGATACGCCGTTCACCTTTCGTGAGTTGGATTTGGCGCTTAGCAAATTAAGAAGACGCTGTGCTGTGGGTCCCGATTCGATCAGCAATCAGATTGAACATCTTGAAGGGGCAGCGCAAAAAGACGATGACAGAAGGCAGGAAACACACAGGACAGCGCTGAACTCACAACTAACTTTATTCGAAGGCACAGGCCTGCGCACTGATAATGACGCCATGGACGGGAGAGCACGTGGCTATGGGTTGTGTACATAAGTGTATGTATGCCTTCGAATAAAGTTAGTTGTGAGTTCAGCGCTGTCCTTTGTGTTTCCTGCCTTCTGTCATCGTCTTTTTGCGCTGCCCCTTCAAGATGTTCAACCAGTACCAACTCGCCCAAATGTCGATCCTTCTACAGCAATCAGATGCTGACAAATCTGCCATATGAACGAAAACGAGCCCTTCTGGACATATTTAATCACGTCTGGAGCACAGGAGCGATCCCAGATGCGTGGAAGACAGGATTGGTGGTGCCAGTGCTCAAGTCCGGAAAGGATCCTGCAAACCTCACCTCATATCGGCCAGTATCGCTCACATCATGCGTATCAAAGTTGATGGAAAGACTAATATCTACGAGGTTAACATGGTATCTTGAGCAAGGAAATAGACTGCCATCATGTATGACCGGATTTCGTCCACGGTTGAGTGCCCAGGACAGTGTCTTGGATCTACTAAGCCATATCGAGCACCATCGCGTAGACGGCCTTTCCACACTCGCCATATTTATGGACGTTGCCAAGGCATACGACTGTGTGCATCACACAGGCATCATCAACGGACTCCGAGCCGTGGGCGTCTCTGGAAATGCTCTTCGATTCGTCCATGAATTTCTCAGTGACTGATGTGTCCAAGTTAAGCTCGGAAGTATAATGAGTGACAAACGACGAATTTCCCTCGGCGTCCCACAAGGAAGTGTCCTGTCTCCCTTGCTTTTTAACGTTGCCATGGCCACCCTCCCAGATGCCCTGAAAGTAGGTCGGACGGCAGTTAAAATGTCCATTTACGCAGATGACATCTGCATTTGGATCTCGGGGTACCAACACAAACGTTTGGCCCGGATAGCCCAGGCCGCAATCTCCACTATCGATCGCCACTTATCGACGCTTGGCCTGTCTTTATCAGCAGAAAAATCTGCCTTCATGCTTTTCCCGGGCGTGAGACGCAAGTCAACACGTCTGACGCTGAATATCAGAGGGCATTCAATTCTTCGTGCAACTCATGTTCGATTCCTAGGCGTCACCATCGACAACAAGCTACTTTGGCGTGGTGCGGTCGAAAGTGTTGTGGCTGCATCAGTGCAAAGAATCAACGCACTTCGTCGATTGGCAGGTGTACGTTGGGGAAACAATCCTATATCCATGCTTAAACTGAACGCTGCACTGATAACAAGACGCATTCTCTATCAGCTCCCTCTGATATCACCGTCATCGAGTCAATTCGAGCGCTTGGAGGCAATGCGCAGAAAGGGACTTCGCTTGGCGATGGGAGTTCCAACGGCGGCTTCAAACAAGAAAGTCACTAATGAGGCAGAGTCTCTCCCACTCCGCCTCTTGGCATCTCAGGCCTTGCTGACGCAGCTATTAAGGCTGGGCGAGACACACGCAGGCACGGCGTTTCTCCGGCGGCTAAGAGCAACTCGCTCACATTTTCATGCGGCGCTGAACACCTTCCGATTTTTAGGATTGGAATGGCCTAAACAAAGCCGCATTGACCCGCCATGGTCTTTTCCGGACGTTACCTGCAACCTTAATGTACCCCACATACCGACGAAACGCACCATTTCAACCGCCGAAGCCAAGTTTCATGTGCTGAACCACTTGAGCACTGTGTATCAAAGCCACCTACAAGTATACACAGACGGTTCGGTGTGCGCACAAACAGATAGCTGTGCAGCGGCATTCTGCATACATTCCCTTGAATGTGTCATGGTCTGGCCGACTGGATCGCGTAGTTTCCTCTACAACAGTAGAAAGCGCCGCAATCACCGCGGCTTTGCGGAAACTACGGGCCTTTTCTGCACGTGATGTCGTGGTGCTGACGGATTCCAAGTCAGCATTGCAGCGATTACATCGGGGCCTACCTCTAGAGAAATTTACAAGGCAGTCTCTGGCACTGATTGACGACCTAACGAGCAAAGGATTTAGCATAAGGTTTCAGTGGATTCCATCACACGTAGGAATTGATGGAAACGAGGAAGCTCCCAGTTGAAAATGACAACAGAGGTTGTGTTCAGTACTACAGAAATTTCTGTTGTACAACAGGGTTTTTCTGTAGTAACTACAGATTCCTGGTGGAGCAACAGACTTTTCTGATGTACAACAGACATTTCTTGTTGTGACTACAGAAGTACAGTCTGTCGTATGTCTGTTGTTACAACAGAAAGCTGAAGCTCTACAACAGATTTTTGTAGTACTACAGAAAAATTTGTCCTCACTACAGCCACCCTGTTGTCCCAACAGATATGTTCCTGAAGTAACCCGAAAAACTTCTGTAGTGCTACAGAGAGCTGTTGAAATACTACAGAAACCTATTGTGGCAACAGGCCCCCAATTGTCACAACAGAAGTGTTCCTGAAGTAATGCGACCAACTTCTGTTGTACTACAGAAAAATGTTGTTATACGACAGAAACCTATCATTGCAACAGGCCCCCAGTTGTCATAACAGAAGTGTTCCTGAAGTAATGGACAAACTTCTGTTGTACTACAGAGAACTGTTCCACAACGGAAACCTATCGTCGCAACATGTACCCAATGATGACAACAGAAGTGCACTGAAATTGTGCGATGCGACAAGCTTCTGTAGTGCCCAGTTGAAAAAGGCAAGAGGAATTCCTGTCGCAACTACAGAAATTCTGTTGTACGACAGAAGTTCTTGGCATTTCTTAATTGGGAGACATTTCTGACGTTACGACAGAAATTCTGATGTCGCAACAGAAGCATTCTGTCGCGAAGGCCAATAGTTATGAAGTCGCAACAGAAACGTTCTGTCGCGACAACAGGAGTTCTGAAGTCGGAACAACAGCTTTATATCATCAAAGCGACTCCGACGTTACTACACCAATTCTGACGTCGCAGCACAAACATTGGGTCGCGACGGCCAAGAGTTCCGAAGTCGCAACAGAAGCGCTTTTCGTCGCGGCCCTTTAAAATTGTATGTTAGTTTCGCATCGGTGGTGTACACTGTACTTTTCACTTGCGCGGTATTCACTCGCGCTTCTCTGAAGCCGGCAATGCTGATGGCACCAACACCGGTATTAAAGTCGACGTGGCGAATAGTTATAATTGTGCCGTGACGACGCGGCACCAGCAACGCCCTACCGGCCTCCTCAAAATCGGCCGCTGATCAAAATCATAACATCTGCGGGAATGGCTGCGTATTCGTTTTTTTTTTTTGGTAAGATGTGGCACAAAGGCCTGTGGACTTACATGTGGTGTTACAGTGACACATTAGTTAATTTCCCAGGAATATTTCACAAGCTTATGCGAAGCGGAAAAGAAGATTTGGGTTGTTCCACAAAGTTGCGTGAAAAGCTGTCTCGCTCGGGTCTCACTAATCTCGTACAGTGCTGCTGTGAGAAGCCAGTATGCTGTCAGAAAGAACTCTCATCCACGAATGTTTATGTAGCTATTTTGCATTGAACACACGAATTATATGCGCGCTCAAAAGTGTAAAGAACGAGAGACAACTGTCGAAACTAGCAGTAAAAACCCTAAAAATCAACGTTGTCTCTTTCTGAATTTCTTATTTCATATGGATATCGTACATCAAAATCGATGTTCTAGCACTCCACGATGTACTTGTCGATGGTACGAACACTCTTGCTCTTCTAGAGATGCGGCACTTGACGCGGTGGAGTGAAAGTGGATCGTGGCTCTTAAAACGCAAATGTAAACATCAGCGCATCAGCACGTCGTACTATTGACATGGCCAAAATGTACACTGGAAAAGCATCTCAAGTGGGCTCAGGGCCGAAGAAGAAGAAGCTTGTTCGAACGGCCACGTTTGCGATGAGCTCCGCTGGAAACAGCGCATCGGCCCTCGGCCGAGGATCACACCCACCGTCAACTACTGATTCCGGTAATTATAAAGTCGTTCTCCCTCGTCTACCGACCGGCAACACCGTTCTCAATTCAGTTTTCCTGCATGCTGACCTGGCAGGGCGGCCGTATCGGGCACCGGACTTTCGCGATGCTCTCCTTTCAGTGCTAAATGCAACTGATATCCTCGGCGCTGGACAATACCAGATGAGCCATTTGTGGTTAGTCACATGTGTTAGCAGCATCGCGAAACAGAAACTTGTCGACAAAGGCGAGTTGCTGGTGAAAGGCCTCAAGTGCCTGGTCATAGACCCGGAATGCAAGAATATCAAGATGAAGCTTCTTTGGCTTCCCCCACACCTCGAACAGAGACGGATTGTTGAAGCGCTAGAGCCGTATGGCACAGTGCAGTCCATCACGAGAGAAATGTGGCGGTGTGACGGCATGGAGGGCTGGCAAATGACCAACCGAGACGTGGCATTCACATTGAAAGATGGGGTTTCTGTGAGTAATCTGCCACATCTATTGAGCATATATGGCCACCAGTGCCTTATCTTGATTCCTGGCCGACCACCACTTTGCCTCCGGTGCGACAGAGTTGGGCATATCCGGCGACACTGTAGAACACCGCGCTGCAGTAACTGTCACCGCTATGGTCACCCTGCAGATGCATGCATCGGAACCTACGCTGACAAACTTCGTGGAAATAGACCAGCCGAGGATGATGCCATCACCGATCATCTAATGGACGTGAGCGAAGTTGTGGACGCAACTGGCGAAACACTCCCTGACACTCATCGACCAGAACAGGTTAAGCCGTCATCGGCTGACATTAACCTTAGCCAGAAGCCTGCGAGCGAGGATGAGACTAAGGCACCTGACGACGAACCAACTGTATCTTGGGCAGACTCTCCACCAGTTCAAGATCGCCCACCGTCAGTGGAATGTGGATCGATGTGCGAGGCCGCCAAGAAGCGTCCAGCGCCATCCGACAATCCATCGCCCTCGGCAAAGGAGGCTCGTGTTCCCAAGGTGTCAAAGTTGACAAAACCGCTCCGGGGAACACCTTCACCTGCTGATGTCCCTTGTGTTAACGTGCACTAAAAAGTCCCTAGTGCATCACCTCATCAAGAAAGGAGTGGTGCACCTCTGGAGCAGCATTTAGACGCTGCACCTACATAGGTAATCATGGCGGGCGCTCTTCCCTTCCATTTTGGCACTTTAAATGTCCGTGGTTTACGAAGTAAGCGACGGCAAGTACAGCTTCTTCATTTGTTACGCAATAGAAAATTAGATATTGCTGCTATCCAAGAAACAAAGATTGAATCCGACGAAAACACAGAAGTAGCTCTATCTCCATTCATATCTGACTATAAAGTTTGTGTCAGCCATGCAGTAGGCGTTTCCGCAGGCTGTATGTTATTTGTTAGCAAACATTTACAATGTGATTTGCTACATTTGTTTACAGATAGGGAAGGGCGCCTAATCTGCTGCGATATTGATATCAGTGGCACGAGCTTTAGATTTGTATGTGTTTATGCCCCGAACAAGTTACGTGAGCGCGAGTGTTTCTTCTTATCTCTAGAACACCATTTCTGTACTGATCGTGCATTGGTCCTGTTTGGTGACTTTAATTGTGTATGTAATGCGCAAGATCGTACGTCACTGAAGCTGAGACATGACCCAAGTAGTGATGCGTTGCAACGCCTGATATGTGATTATCAGCTTGTGGACATTGGGGAAAATGAAAAGGCGGGATGTCGATATACGCACTTCCAGGGTACCTCGCATGCAAGGCTTGACATAATTTACGTTTCAGTTAGCGCTCTACCTCTTATTCATGGTTACACTGTGCATCCTATATTCTTTAGTGACCATTGCCTAGTCTCAGCATCTTTTGGCAGCCGTCGGTACCAAAGTCGGCGTATGTGCTGGGAGCTGTGGAAGTTTAATAACCAGTTACTTTCGCGTGAGTGTTTCTTAAATCGTATCACTCACCTTATAGCTCATGTGTCTTGCCGCAAGGACTTGCCACTCTTTGCTTTGTGGGAATTATTCAAACAGGAAGCTAAAATGATAGCTATCGAAGAATCATCAATATTAGCGTTTGAAAAAAAGAATAATTACAAAGCATTGTATAGACTTTTGAGTGAATTGCATGAGCTTGAATGCATACATCCGGGTCAATATATAGATGATATTCATAAGGTCAAGGCACAGTTACAAACTTTGAACGCAGAAAAATAGAGAGGTGCACTAGTGCGGGCGCGAGAGCAGCGTTTCCTGGAAGAACAGCCTTGCAGTAGGGCCCTTGGTGATGAGCGCCGACACGCGCTGTCTAAACAAATATTAGAGATAGAGTATGGTGGAGTCATTGTTAACGAGCCTACTCTAATAACTAAAGCATTTTTTGAACATTATCAAGAACTGTTCCGAGACCATATGCCATTGGATACAGATGCTGCCAAAAAAATTGTATCGTTGCTGCCCCAGTTAAATCAGGATGAGTACGATTATACAAACGAAACCATTGATATCAATGAGGTAACTTCATGCATCGATTCGTTAGCGAAGGGCAAAACGCCCGGCCCGGATGGCCTTACTGCCGAATTTTATCAGTGTTTTCGTTCCGTCTTATCGCCATTATTACTTCAGGTGTACCGAGAGGCCTTGGAAGTAGGGTACCTAACCGCCACAATGTACGAAGGACACACCGTCCTTATAGCCAAAAGCGATGATGAAAAGAAATTGCAAGGAGTTGACGGATATCGGCCTATCTCCTTATGCAATGTAGATTATAAAATTTTTGCTAAGGTATTAGCTAACCGTTTGCAAGTTGTAGTAAGATCTGTGGTCGGTGATCATCAAACATGTGGCATCAGGGGGCGGTCCATTCAGACGAACATTCATGTTGCGAGATCGGTACTAGAGTGTGTAGCTGAGGGGATTGGACAGGTGGCAATGGTACAGCTTGATCTGGCTAAGGCGTTCGACAGGGTAAATCACTTCCTGTTTCTAGAGCATATAATTTCCATACAATTCCTGTTTACTAGAGCATATAAATATCGGATCTCTGCTCCTTAGAGGTGTCCGGATATGTTATGCTAATGGCTCAACGCGGCTTATAGTGAATGGCTCTCTCTCCGATCCGATTAGGCTTCTATCATCAGTACGACAAGGATGCCCCTTGTCACCGCTTCTGTTCTGCTTGTATTTAGAGCCACTTTGTATGGGCATTCTTAAAGAACAAAATTTTCAAGGGTTTAAATTACTGACTAATGAGGTTCGGGTTCTTGCGTATGCAGACGACGTGGCCTTTTTCTGTACCGATAAAAAGAGTGTAAACACTGCTCTTGCAATTACAGAAGAATTTTGTGCTGCTTCTGGTGCAAGCGTTAACTTTGAAAAAAGTTCAGGTTTTTGGTTTGGGTTATGGGCCACAGTGCCATCACATTACGCAGGAATCCAATGGAAAGAAGATCTGCGTTATTTAGGTGTGCCTCTCTCGCAGTATAGAAATAGCAACCCTCATTGGTCGGGAGAAGTTGGCAAAATTCAACGTAAAGTGAATTCATGGCGGGGGCGGAATTTGTCAGTGTTCTTTCGTGCTGAAGTGTGTAATGTTTTCTTAGCTTCCCGTCTTATGTATGTGCTCCAAGTACTGCACTGCTCAAGACTTCGCCTTCAGGCACTGCATCGCGTATTTGCAACATTCATTTGGAGTTCGAGCTGTGAATGGATGCGGCGCGACAATCTGTTTCTCCCCCTTGAACGTGGTGGTCTAGGATTAGTACACCTCTTCGTCAGGCAAATTGTTTCTCGCCTGTTTTTCTTTCGAGACAGTGACCATCCGTTCTTGCGTGAAATGTTGCAACTGCGTTTAGTTCATTATGTTCCTAACATAGTAGTGTCATCAAATGTCAAAGATGTCCCACAGGCTCCTTGGGGCTTTCTCAAGGAGGTTGTTGACACATTTCTTTTCTTGAAAGTTAGATTCAGCCTAGAGTACGTGTTCACAGCGAGTCGAAAAGCAATTTCTGCGGCACTGGTTGACTCTATTTTCCCAGATCCTTTGTATCGTGCACCTTATTTAAACCGACCTTATCAGGATGTACTTAAACGCGTCCGAAAAATGTCTATGCCTCCTGGAGTAAAAACATTTTTCTTTAAATTACATTCGGAAACACTCCCTGTTAAAACTTGGTTGAATTCGAGGGGTTGCTTTGTGCCGTGGTCAACAAACTGTCGGCTCTGTCCACGTGCCGAAACCATAGATCACTGTTTTATAGACTGTAGAGACGCTGTATTTTTTTGGGATATTCTCCAAAGGACGCTTAAAAAGGACATTGACATGACTCCATACTCAATTAGGTTTCTACCGTTTAAGGTTACAGGTGGTCCTTCCTATGACATGTTCATTGTGCTTGGTTTATATAGCCTGTGGAGAAGCAGACTCTGTGATCGCCATGCCGAAAGCGCGCGAACTACAAAATCCTTCTTTCGCGAAAGTGCTGCGTATGTAAGAAGTGTGTACGCTGTGCAGGAACCTCCGCCAGACTGGATGCACTTGTTGGATGCATGTGTGTGTTTGCCTGAGTTTTAACGCGATAGCGTTAAGGAGCTCGTGTCGCAGAAAAGCCGGTGTCGTCGGCGTCGGTGTCGGGTGTCGGCGTCGGCGGCGTTGACCGTGAGCGATAAATCACGGCAGGCGCTTCATAAATGAAAAGCAACTTCCAAGATTGGCCCGGTGGGAATCGAACCAGGGTCTCCGGAGTGTGAGACGGAGACGCTACCACTCAGCCACGAGTTCGATGCTTCCAAGCGGTGCAAACGCGCCTCTAGTGAATGCGGTGTTGCCTTCGAAACGAGCCGTGGAAAGTTATACTGCGGTGTATATCGGTAATTATGAACATGTAACGTACAGAAGTCACAATTACACGAGTTGCGAAGTGCGTTTCCGCTGCATTTCTTCTGCGCTTTCCGCACACGCAGAGCCATCTTGCGGCAAACACAGAAGACCCCCTCCTCTCAATGTACGGCGCTGCCCCGACAGGAGGCGCACCGCGCGCGCATTGGGACCGCTGCCAGGCGCGTCGCGGGACTCCCTCTCCCCTGACGACGCATCGCCGTGCTCCCGGTCCTTTCTTTAGATTACTATCTATCTCTCTGCCCGTGCCGATCGCGACGTTTGGCTGGCGTAGATCGTTTCCCCTCCGAGACACCGAGTTCTTTGGTTCGTTCCGTTCGCTCAGGCGCACGTTTCGTTGCCGCGCCGAACGCTGCGTTGCTCGACGCTCACCGCGTGATAGGTGGGCGCTAAGTCCGATGCGGGCGCATCGTAAGTGATCGCTGTGCCGTAGCGCATTGTCTTATACCCCTTGGCGGGTCGACGGGAACGCTGTCGCGTCCCACTCTTGAAGGCGAAGCTTAAGCGTCCTCCAATTTTTAGGTGTGTAGTTGTGTCCACTCAGTAATACACCTTCAGTTTTCTCTTCCATGTCATAAAGAAAAAAGAAATCTCAAGGGTGGTGCAGTGGTAAGATGCCGGGCTCGGAATCGTGAGGTCGCAAGTTCGAAACCTAGACGGAGACGCTTTTTTTAAAATTTTTTTTACGTTTATATTTTCTTTTTTTTGTACTAACCAATTTACATAGCATTAAGGAGGTCTCTGTAAATTTTTAATTAGATATTGATCAAGAACTACAGAACTTTCTACTACAGGACGTCACACTACAGACAACAGAACTACAGACAACAGAACTACAGACAATAGAACTACAGACAACAGAACTACAGACAACAGAACTACAGACAACAGAACTACAGGCAACAGAACTACAGAAACGACGTCCCAAAATACGACAGACTGTGAAAATTTCCTGTTGTGTTTTTCAACTGGGCTGACGCCCTTGCACGCCTAGCGCTGACATGTGTCCCAAAAGTGAAAGCTCCAAAACCTTTCCAAAACTATAAGGGTGCAATCCGCCTTCATTTTCGAGAGATGCACAAGAATCCACACGAACCCTGTGTGACTCATGGACTTACACGCGAACAAGCGACGCTTTTATACCGCATCAGGACCGACTCCGCGTACACCCCAGCTTGGTTATTCAAGACTGGGCTTCGCACTTCCCCACTCTGTGCTTTCTGTGGTGACATTGGTGACATCGAACATTTCATTTGGCTATGCCCGCAGTTTGACACAGAAAGAAAAGCGATGGTCGACAAGCTACAAAAAAGCGGTCTCACGCACAGGACCTTTGAGGACGTTGTTTTCCCCGGATGGCCCGCGGCATTCAGGAAGAGAGCGCAACGACTGCTGATAGCGTTCCTGCAAGACACGGGGCTCATCGACAGCTGGTGACACACCCCTGATCTCAACTCGACGGAGGGTCAGGCGGAACAATTGCCGGCTATGTATGCCAGGCTAACCCCGCCTGGCATACATAACACCACCACCACCACATACATAACATGGCATACATAACACCACCACCACCACTATCAAAAACATTTACCCTCTTTCCAAGCAGCACTCGAATTCATTTCAAAACTTACTTCCAGAAATGTTAATGTTCTTTTTCTATCTTATATGGTGAACTGTTTTTTTATTATTATTATATTGTCACGCGGTTGAACGACAAGGTAAACAAGATGAAAGGATGGTTTTCGTTTTACTCAGAACCATTCAGTACGATCCTTTACTTTTTCGTCTTCCATGCGCACTTTTCCTACAAATGCTAGGCGGCAATATGATGCTTAGGAGATGTTGGCGTCTTTAATTTACAGCGATACTCGTTTTTACATAGAGATGTGCAAATAATAAAAGCCGCAGATGTGAAAAAAAATCGCTTAAGATCACACTAAAACTGAAAGACGACTCAGAAACGTAGCAACACAAAGTTAAGCCACATAACTACACTATAGTCAGGGTGCATAAGAAAACATGGAATATAGGTTCGCACGAAGGCGCAGGAATCCAACAATTGAATGGGCCAAAGCCAGGCCATATTATATACATAAAGCGAGGTTATCACAGGTGAACACTCTACTCAATAATTTTCGAGAATATCGCTCGCTTCCAGAAACCTGTGGAACGCCTGAATTGAAGTCAGCGCTGGAGTGACACGGGCAAGAAATACGACAGGACGCCTTAATCCTTGTCAATTGTCGGTGTCAATCCAGCGCCATGACTTCAATTGATGCAGCAAACCAACTAGCCCAAATAATCTGTACTTTCGGAGCGCCGTTAACGCTTGTTTTTACAATGAATATGTTGGCCACGGACCTAGGATCTTGCTGAGGCTGAAGGGCCTGCGGTGAAATGCCATTAAATCACGTATTAAACGTTTGTCTCTGTCTGCCGTGTCGTGGACATTCTAGCAGAAGATGCATATCATCACCCACGAGGCCACAAGTGCATTGCGGACGATTACCTTTTGAAATTTTATGCAGAAAGAGTTTTGTACACGAGTATGCCGAGCCGCAAACGGTGAATCAGCGTTTCAAAGGTTCTGCTTGTTTATTATGTGGACGGGATTTTCAACTGAAGCGAAGGGACAAAAATAAACCTGAAGATATTGACTTCTGATCGAACCATGTCGTTCTGCCACCATGGCCTGAGGTCTGTCTCAGTATATGCCGCAAGTTGCCTTGTGTTAGAGGAAGTCATGATGTGACGTTGTTAACATGCACTTGTCCTGCTGCCTCGTCCGCTGTAACATTCCCATGGATATTGGAGTGGCAGGGTATACATTGGAAAATTATTGTGCAATTCTCTTCACTTGCTTTTGTGAGCTCCTTTAGAGCCTCGCAAACTAAAGCCATGTTTTACGAATTGCTGATGTCACCATGAAGTGACGGCAAAACTGCCTGCGAGTCACAAAGGGTGACTCATTGTTTCCCTTTTCGTACTGAACTTAGATATCACTATAAATAAAATATTGCAAAAAGCTCTGCTGCAGTTGATGATGTCGTGTGAAACAGCTTAAACGTCTGATTCGGTTCCATTCTCGATGACAAAGGCAGCCGTAGAAGAATTTGTTTGACAAGAACCATCTATGTGCTCTTGAATATAAACAGGGTACCTGAAATGTATTCGGTATAACGCTAGTTGTACTGCTAGCGTAAAGTGTCTGATTTGAGAATAATTTCTTCAATAAAAAGTTTAATTTGCGGAGCGATGAGGTGCCATGGAGGGCAAGACACAACGGAAATCGAAAATTCATGTCGTGGTAGTATAGATTTTTGTGCACCTGAATCATCATATTGATGTAAACCCTGTCTCCCTCAATAAGTGAAATTGCAAGTGAGTGCCTTATGTGCCGCTCTGAAACGCGAAAGAAGTATTATGTAAACCGTTATCGTATAACATGTATACTCTTTCTTCCTGTTGATGTATAAATATCCGCCTTATTCCATGTAACAGCTACCATTTGCTTGGCGTCCAGATTTCAAAAAATTTCAGTCAGCGTTCTTTTTGTGTGTTATGTGTTGTTATTTTATATAATGTTATATATGGATATTGTATAATGAACCTATTTCTCGTATACCCAGCCAAGTGTGGCGGACACTTGACCGGCTGCGTGTATACTATATAGCGATTCGCACGTGCGTCAGAAGCAAGACCAGCAGGTTGTTCCTGGGCATGTTAATTCACTTGATCGATTGACTGATTGACTTAACTTCCTTGCACATGCAGTGCAGAGAAGACGTTGTACATAGAAATTGGGTTGACGGAGCGAATCCTCTAGGAATTGACCTCTATAGGAAGTCTGAAATGTGTATTAAATATACATTATGAGGTGGCATCATCCAGTTAAGGCATCAAGACAAAGCATAGACGGACATTTTATAGATGCTTAAGAATACCGACGTTTAAAAAACAACAGTAACGTAAGCCCAATCATTCTGCGAAGAATGCGGCCTGTAATCACTGCACACATACGATTAAGGAGAAATTACTCTAATTAGCTACGTGGCAGTTGCATATTTATAAATGTTTTGCACAAGTTATGTGGGACACATGTCACTGTGTGGCTGGTCGAGGAAATCGGCAACCAACCCGATGATAATGTAACGATTCTATTCTGAAGCTATTATTTTTCGCGCTTGATGAGTGCTGCGAGTTGCGCCCGGCTTACCTTACCACCACAATCGGACGGCCTTGAATGGTGAATGATAAAAAAAGAAAAAGTTGGCATTAGCATACGCTAAAGAATGTGAAGGCAAAAGCATGCGCGCTCACGAGACATTAATTAAATTACTTTGACATTCTCATGCGAATGCGTTTTTACTTCCTATTACTTGTTTTCTCTTGTTCTCTTTTTAAGCAACCCAGAAACCGCCGCTGGTTCTGCGTGGTTAATGGCACGTTAGAACGGTCGTGGCAAGTGTATGAAGACCGCTAAGACACACGCGCAAGTTCACTGAATGAGCTTTCTTTTTATTTTAACACTTTAATCGACGAGGGTAGCTACATGGGCTTGTATATACTTCTTGTAGCGCAGGCAGAATGAGAGGGACATGGAAAGGCGAATTAGACAAACACACCAGCGCCCCCTAACTTTCAACACATTCATTTCCAGTTCTCGCAGGCGTACCTATACTCCTCAAAACGTCATAAGACGCGCGTACATTGCTCGGTAAATATGAACAGAACAGGGAAAACCACTTTTGTGGCCTCACTGATTATTTAGAAGGGTGTCCGTTCAACGCGAACAGAGATAATCGAGCTCTTTTATTAAAGCAAAAGCTGGCGCACCGCGTTGCTCGAGGCCTCCCTCACCGAGCATCATCGGAGGAAGAGCCCCCGCGGGGTACTGCAAACGTCTGGGCGTGGGAGGATCGTATGACCAGGTTCCACGACATCACGACACACTACCAGTTACAAAAACGCGTATACCCATTCCCTCACGCTAGGTTAAACAGGACGCAAGCAGTACACTTCAGACAATTACAAATGGACTCTTACAGAAACCCCAGACTCATGCGCGCCATGTATCTAGACATGTTCACTACAAGCAGATGTACATCGTGTGGCGAGGTTGCCACACTTAATCACATGTTATGGGAGTGTCAGGACTTAACAAGCCGGGCAGTGCCGACCCCTCCGTCTCTTCCACCGCCAGCCTCCGCTCGGGTGCTGGAAGACCGCACTGCTCAGCTCGAACCTGACAGCACAACTCTGGGCCATCCAGCGAGCCGAGGAAGCCGCTTCGAGACAAGGTCTCGGAACCACGTCCGCGGCGGGGGCCCAGACCCACTAAATAGACGCCAGACTTGAATCTCATTGATTTGAAAATAAGGTTTACGCTCTTCTTCTACTTAAATAGGTCATGGGCCGAAAAATACGACGACCATCCGGCTTTATGGCACCAAAATTCAAGCGCATGCGCCAGTAAGCCATCAATTTCTTTATCAATGAAAGATCTCGATTATCTCTGACAGCGTGTGGTTTTCCGGCGTTTGTTCATATTTGCCGAGCAATGTACACGTCTCTTATGACGTTTTGAGGAGTATAAGTAGGCCTGCGAGAACTAGAAATAAATCCGTTGTTGAAAGTTAGCGCTGTGTGTTTGCAGAAGGCACCATATACAGGGTGTTTCACGTAACTTGTGCCAAGGATAAAAAAAAAAAAGTGGTCAGCGCAGCACATGAATGAAACCAACGGCATATGGTTTGCCGACACGTGGCGCTCTTTAGAGTATTTGTTTTGTATTCCGCGTAAATAGTTAACTAAATAAGGTGAATTATGCAAAAATTTTAATATTCACTTTAGGGCCAAGTGCGTTTCGTTGCGTTGTGGAGGGGCTTCAGAAACGACCGATCCAATTTTTTGTGGCAACGTACATGCTGCGTGGCGATTTTTTCCGGCGTTTAAGGAAAGCCCACGAAATATGAAATAAAACCTCGTGACTGCGCGCATGCGTTATTAAAGCCCCTATTAAAGATTAAGGGGCTTTAATGCGATATCGCATTGCAGCGCTCTCAATCGCGGTTCGTGCCAAAGAACCGTGCGCGCGGACCGTAGCGAAGTGAGCGGCCGCGGCTCTAGGCATCGGCTTCACAGAGCGTCACCTTCTTTGGTGGTGGCACACGGAAAGGAAGCGCCGTCGTCCTTAAAGGGACACTAAAGTGAGAAGTGATTTCGTTTGCATAAGTAAATTACCTTTCTACAACACCAAAGACACCACTCTTACAACGATAAGACGTTTGGTAAGCCAGAAAAAGCGCAAGAACGAAATACGGGTGGCGACGCCTACTTAAGTTCCCGCACTTGGGGACCATGACGTCATGGATTTTGATGGCATCTTCTAGGGCCTACTTATTATATATAGCGGTACAGATTGACTACATTGTATTCTAAAGGAACCAAATGTTAAACATGGCAAGTTTCGGAAACCTTTACTCCGCCAACGTGGCCCAAATGCGAAAATATACTTTGGAATCCCTGACGTCACGCTGACGTACCGGCGCTGGGGTTTCGGCGCTAAATTCAAATACTGATACTTGGACCTTCATTTTCTCATCTAATAACCAAACTATTTTTTTTTTTGAAATGACTGCCTGCAGGGTTCTGAAACAATGCTTCATTAGTCTAAACTGATTTATTGTTTCGCTCTAGTGTCCCTTTAATAAGCGGTAGGCTCGACGCACGGTTGAGAGCGCTGCAATACCACAGCGCACGAACGCAGTCACGTGGTTTTATTTCATATTTCGCGGGCTTTACTAAAACGCCGAAAAAACGTCCTCCTCCAACCGAGTCCAACTATAGCGCCTGCGAATTTCCTAATTTTATCGCCCCATCTACTCTTCTGCCGTCCTCGACTGCGCTTCCCTTTTCTTGGCATCCATTCTGTAACCCTAATGGTCCACCGGTTACCTTACCAGCGCATTACGTGACCTGCCCAGCTCCATTTCTTTCTCTTAATGTCACTTAGAATATCGGCTATCCCCCGTTTGCTCTCCGATTCACACCGCTATCTTTCTGTCTCTTAACGTTACGCCTAAGATACTTCGTTCCATCGCTCTTTGCGCGGTCCTTAACTTGTTATCAAGCTTTTTTCTTGTCTTCAAGTTTCTGCCCCATAAGTTAGCACCGGTGAAATGCATTGATCGTACACCTTTCTTTTTAATAATGATAATAAGCTTCCAGTCAGCACCTGAAAATATCTGCCATATGCGCTCCGTTCCATTTTTATTCTTCTGTAAACTTCCTTCTCATGAGCATGGCTACCTGTGAGTAATTGACCTGGGTAAACGTACTCCTTCACAGACTCTCGAGGCTGACTGGCGATATTGAACTTTTGTTCCCTTGCCGGGCTATTCATCATTATCTTTGTCTTCTGCATCTTAATCTTTAACCTCCGCTCTTACACTCTCTCTGTCAAAGTCCTCAATCGCTTGTTGTAACTCGTCTCTAGTGTTGCTGAAAGGACAATATCATCTGCAAACCGAAGGCTACCGAGATATTCTCCGTTGATCTTCAGCCCTAAGCCTTCCCGGTTTAATAGCTTGAATACTTCTTCCAATCACGCAGTGAATATCATTGGAGAGATTGAGTCTCCTTGTCTGACCCCTTTCTTTATAGGTATCTTCCTACTTTTTTTTATGGAGAATCAAGGCAGCTGTGGAATCTCTGTATATATTTTCCAAGATATTTACTTAAGCCTCCTGTACTCCTTGATTACGTAATGCCTCTATGACTGCTGGGTATCTCTACTGAATCAAATGCCTTTTCGAACCTGATCGATTCATCTTAGTCAATTAACTAATTGCGGAATGTAAAAAAAAATACTCTAAGGAGCGCCACATAATGGCAAACCATATACCACTAGTTTCAGTTCGCTGTGGCTAACCACTTTTCTAAAGTCGTTGGCACAAGTTACGTGAAACACCCTGTATATACAAGTCCATGTAGCTATCCTCGTGAATTAAAGTGCTAGAAAATCATTCATTAAACCGGCGTATGTGCCTTAATGGTCTTCATAGATTTTCCACGACCGTTCTAACGTACCATTAACCACGCAGAACGAGTGGCCAAGTATAGGCGACCGAAAAAGAGAACAAGAGAAAAACAATAGGAATAACAACGCATTCGAATGAGAATGTCAAAGTAATTTATTTAATGGCTCATGAGCGCAGGTTTTCGCCTGCATACGCTCTTGAGCGTATGTTATAGTGACTGTCAACTTTTTGATAAAGTGATGGCTTACTGGCGCTTGCGCTTGAATTTTGGTGCCATAACGCCTGACAGTCGTCGGATTCTTTCGATCGTTGAGCCATCTAAAAAATAGAACGAAAGGAATCCTTCGTTTTGCCGATCGTTGGCTATCGGCACGTTTTGCCTTGGAAAGGTACATTTATTAGCAGAGGAACTAACCACACTTCAGCTAATGTTGTCGAGGTGGTAGGTCGAACACCAGACATGACTGGCACTTTCATGAGGCAGTATTTGAAAAATGAATATAAGCAACCCCGAAATCTTCTGCGATGCCGTGCTTTTAGTAAAGAAGTATTAAATGATTGTTTCAAAACTATTTTTATGCAAATTTCGTGGTAATAGGTTGGTTATTAAATAGACAAGGAAGCTCAAAGTTTAATTTCTTGAATTTTGCATGAAAGTATTTTTTTATTCGTATTCATGCCGTTGTGGCTGAGTGAAAGTTACTGAAACTTACTAAGTTCAGTGTTTGGCTCTTTCAGAGTACAATGTGGTCAATGTTTATCGTTCAAAAAATCCTGCAGGCGCCGTCAGAATCCATGGCGTCGCGGCGGGCTGTTGCGGGAACTTGGCGTGGCCGCCCATCTTTCCTTGTTGCGCCTTTTGCGTGAGAGGTCTTTCTTTTTTCTATTGTAGACGGGGGTAACTAATGCAGCTGTGGTTATTTTTTTCTCTTTAGCGCCCCTGTGGGTCTAACGCAGCTGCTGTTTTGGTCGTATTCATTGGTGCAGCCGGCAGACGACGGACGCGCGGAGGGAGGCCGACAGGGCCACTCGACTGAAGATGGCAGCACCAGCTTAGCAGCAACAAAATGCAGCCGTCGCCCAAGTCGCCAGAGTACTCAAAGAAGCGAGCGGCCGCCCGCTTACCGTGCTGCCATCTTCGGCGTTCGAAAGCAACTAAGGCGGCTGGCAGCGCGCTCCGGGACTCTCCGTGGATTTTGGGCAGCGTTGGCCCCTATCGTTAGTTTTAGAGCTTCGGGGTCGCAATGGGATCTGCCAGTGGTCGTGATTCAACTTAAGGGCGCTTTGGCAACGGGGGAGGGAGGAAGTCGTCGGTTGCTCGCGGCAACAGGAGCACGAAATGCCGCTGATTGCAGCGGCGGCCTACGAATGAGGGGGCGCCCGCCTGGCCATCTGCTGCCGCACGCGGGCTTCACTTTCAGAAGCCGGTAATCGCACCTTGTATTTTTGTTGGTTCGGTAGCAGCGGCATTCCGGGTTTCTTGCCCTTATCGGCTCGGCGTGATCGGAGAGGCGCCGTGACAGGGTGACTGCTGTTCGAGAAGCAGCCCAACCTAAGGTCACGACGTGACCTGCAGCGCTTTTTTCGACGGCGCCAAAACACGCCTTGAGCTCGAAACGCGGGAAATCCCATCACTTGATTTCCCGCGCCTTGTGCACGGAGGTGAGTTGTGTGTGCGGGAGGGGGTTGCTGGCGCAGATTCCTTCGTTTCCCTCCTGTAAACCTCCAACAGCCAGAACAACAGTTGGAAGTGCACACCAAAAATTGAAAAGCACACACGGAGATTTGGTAGACTAATTATTAGGAGAAGGAAGAATCTGGTTAAATACAGCAGGGCCAAAAAATCCTACGCCCGAACTGGAAGGAAATAATATAGACCCGTTTTACTTGCAAAATAATAAACGCACCCGCTACGGTATTTCAAGGCACTAAGATCATCGTTTCCAAAAACCATTTAAAGACTTGACGAAGGCTTCAAGAAAGTTTCTCATACATGTACTTCTCTGCTGTTTCAATGCCCCAAAGAGTATTTTTAAGAACTCGGGACCTTGAATGTAAACATGGACAGACGGGAAGTTTAAGAGGTTGCTTTTGTGGCAAGGGGGCAGGTTAATGCATTAAGTTCTTCAACACAGTCTCTGCCTTAGCAGGTTTGTCTGCAGGAGCATTTTCCTGCAGCATGGAGACACCTTCACGAATATTTCCTCGCCGGTTTCGCTGCCTTTGGTTCAGGTGCTGTACAGTACTGCATAACAGTTCATACTAACCAACGCACACAAGCGTGCATGTACAATGCATTAGTTACATATGCTGAGAGGACCTTGTATTTGTGAAAAACACGCAATGGAGAGAGAGAGGAGGCTGCGCAAAGGTCGAGGAAGCGCAGAGAGGTCGGCCTGAAGTCCTCTAGCCTGCTTATCTGCTCAAAGTGGAGGGGAGAAAAAGAGAGAGATATGAAGAGTGACGATGAGGAAAGGCAGTAGGATGCGATTACATACATTTTACAGCAAACAGCACGCGTAGCGCGCACCAGGAGCCGCCACAGGCGCGCTGCCATTGAACGCCTTCTTAATCGGGGGCAAGTAGGCACGCACTACGCACACATTTAGTCAATCGGCACCGCAGAGCCATCGTGGCGTTGGGGAAGCGTACTTATCTCGCACCCCAGAGGCCCGGGTTCGATTCCCATCCAGACCGAAATTCACGTAACATTATTTTGTAATGCCCCGGTCAAAAGAAGACGAGGAAGTCAAGAGAGAGAAGTAGATCTAATGTAAACAGTTGATCAGGCTCAGATATTTTAATGTACATTTGGCGCAGCCGACAGGATGTGCAAGAAGTACGAGTTGGTACAACTACAGCGGGACAACCGTACAGCACGTAATACCAAGCGGAAGGTGAAGAACAAGTCGAAATCCAGGTGACAGCGGCGTCACCGAGCCTGCTCCAGTTCATCGCTAGTAAGGCTAAAGCCACCGAGGCGGGTCTCGTCATCCGAGGTATGGGGAAGATCATTATCAAAATGTCCGACTATGAAAAGCACTTTAGACAGTTATCAAGTAGCAAGCCATTTAGAAATGACAATATCCAGGACATTGCTGTACTTATGGGACAGATGTTGTAACTGCAGGCGTCACAAATTGAGCAACATGGGCAATGGCTTGCTGTGCTAACAGAAACTCTACGCGCTAACACTGGTCCCAAAGCTGAATTAGTGAAACCGGACATGTTCGATGGGACGTCCGCGTCGGCTAGCATTTGGATGAAGTTCTTTGAATACGCTTGTGAAAAGAACTGCTGGTTGACGTCACAGGATGAAGAGCAAAATATGAGGTTGTTCCTTGTATACACAGTGCCAAGAAATGGTATGAGCTCCGCATAACAGATCATCAGGATGACGCCTGGGATCAGTGGAGAGCAAGCTTTATCTCCGCTTTTGACCAAAACCCGGTCGACCGATGGGACAAAGCTATATTTCTCAAACAACGCTCAAGTTCACTAATTGACTATTTCTACGAGAAGAGGCGGCTGTTACTGTTATCAGATCCTGCTTTACGTGAGTCGTCCATTGTGCCCTTAGTCATCCACGGTATGACAAAGGAATGCCAAAGGCAAGTGTAAATTGAAGATCTACTGGGGTGCCTTAAGGACGCGTGCAATGAAGCCCCTGACGCCCGCTGCACAACATAATTGGGTTTATTCAGCCAGAGTTCATCCGGATAATACAGTGACAGCGATGACAGCATCCACCACAAGCGCAGTTTCTGATTATTTTCTTAGCAACAGAGACATCAAGGAGACAAAAAACGAATAAACATGGGTGCACAGCCCCACCCGCGTTTACAGAACGAGACTGTCTACTTGATTCGATCAAACGTTTTGCAAACTGCACTGCTTATTAACGGAAAAGCAGTAAGGGCTCTAGTCGACACAGGAGCTTCAGTGAGGCTTATCAATCAAACCATGGTGAAGGCAGATGACATGCAACAAGGTAAAGTGGTAACGGTTAAGAGCTATGATGGATCATCTCGAAAACTGCACACCTGGACGAAAGTTAATATACATTTCGCTATCGAGGACTTCACAGTAGGAGCGCTGCTTATGCGTGATGTCGAATTCTTGTTTATACTGTCAATACACGACATGAAGAAACTAAGAATGAACATTTCTTGGAAAGATGAAGTGTCTCTAGACTCCCTGGTTTCAAGTGTCCAGACACCGACACAGATGAGGAGGACTGCCAAATGCGCTAATGATACATGGACACTTTTTCCCGAACTTATATGCCTCGATACATATCCACCTGCAGCTTCTGCACCAGAAGTACCTTTTGAACTTCGTGATACGACTATTGTACGGAAGAGAGCCTACATGATTTCTCATGAAAAGAAAATATGGCTGAAACGAGATGCAACAAATGCTGAACGCTGGAATAATAAGGCCCTCAACATCACCTTTTGCGTATCCGATAACTATTGTCCCTAAAGAGATAGTTCACTTCGACTGTGTACTGATTATCGGTAAATTAACAGCCAAACAGAGCTTATCCATTCCCTATGCCTTTGATTGACGACATCATTAATGATACTGGAGGGTGCCAATGTTTCTCACGAATCGATTTGTGCAAAGTTTACTGGCAGGTGCCCCTCCAGAAAAAATCTAAGTACACGGCATTTATAACGCCATTTGATTTGTATGAATACAACCGTCTGCCATTCGGTTGGAAGAGCTCGGGCGCTTGGTTTCAGCGCATGGTGAACGATGTACTTAAAGATTTCATAGGAGATTTCTGCAATGTTTATGTCGATGACATCATCATTTACTCTCGTACTGGGGAAGAGCACTGCTCCCACGTCCCTCATGTACTAGAAGCATTGGGCAAATCACACTTAAAGATAAACAAGAAGAAATGTTAATTCTTTCAGAGAAAGGTGGTGTTCCTTGGCAGAGACCTGGACGGCTTCGCGAAGACACAAAGGAACAGCCCGTCCAACGAGTCAAGGAACTGCATAAGCCATACTATGTTCACTCACTGCGTGTGTTCTTAGGACTGGCAGGACATTTTAGGGCGTTCATTATAGACTTTGCGGTGATATCCAGGTGTCTTACAAGGCTCACTCAGAAGAAATTTCCACTTGTGGGGGGCGACGAGTGCGACCATGCATATGAAGAGCTGGTGCGCACAATATCTTCAGATCCAGTCCTGATAATAAGGATATGATGTTGATATTAATGCTATTGGTCCTTCGGCCAAGATGCCAGACAAAAGACAAAATGCCAGACAAAATAGGAACATACTATTCCCCCTTTTAAGTGTCTGAATATAGGCACGCAAGAAGGCTGTAATTCAATTTATTGTGAAGAATTTTAAATATGAACCCTTTACCAGTTACGCTTGGTGTCTCAGCAAATGATATAGCTGACGTTCATTGGGTTGCACAGGTCGTGGCCTGAACGTGATTAAATGTATTGTAAGCTGATGCTGTTGAGGGATTCTCAGACCTTGCCACAAGTTCGGTTTGAGTTCTGCACCCCTGAGATGTTGCAAAACATCTGAACAGCTGGTTACGGCGCGTATCTGTTCCTTCATGTTGTCCTTGGTCACTGATGGATATCTTTCTTCACAGCGCGACGAGTTTTCGTAGCATCTGGGGGGTCAAAACAAAACGTTTTTCGCTGGAATGACGGAGTATATTTTTTTTAGTACTGAAAATTTTCCTGCACATTTTTAAAAGATGACATTGAAGGACGGTGTTCAAAAATGTGTCAATAATTAAAGCCCACGAAATTATGAAAACGGGTCGGGCGGATCTAGCACATCGAAGCACCGGTGTATACAAATGTTCATTGTTACCACCGAAATTCATATTCAAGGCGTCCTAATGTTGGTATTAATCGGTGCATGAAATAGGATGTGCCACGGACTCAGTAGCGATATACACTGGAACCCTGAAAATGCGTTTTCTTCTTGTTCACAAATTCGCTGAAGCCTGATTCCGATAGAATACTCGGGTATAACAATCCCTCTTCCTCGCCCCCCTCCCACCACCACCCCACTTTTTTAAAGCAGTTAGCTTAATTTTGTAGGGATATATGTGTGCAGCCTAGCAGGGATTTACAGCTGTAGTGGTGGACCACAAATCTAGACAGTATAGTCCGGCGGGCGGCTTGGTACAGTCCGGTGTGCAGTGAGCGGGTGAATGCTGTTCTACTTGGGACAGGTAGCGGTACCTTAGCGAGCACAGTCTCTGGTATACGTTGTAATAAGGCGACGATAATGTCTGATGCGTCACGAATTCACGGCGAGAGAGATAAAAAAAAACAGGTGCAAATATTAAGAAAAAACGAAAAGGTTAATTGCGCTTCCGTACCACCCCAAAAGATATCACGCTTCTGTGTGTTCGTGTGATTCGTTATACCTGACTATCTTTGCTTGTTTGTCCTTGTAAGTACAGGTGGGTATCCTGTGAGCAAGTCCTTGCTCTCGACGTCGAAAAACCCGACTGATGCGCTCGTTCCATGCAAGGTGCCACTTGGACGACGTTAACTTTGTGAAGGGGCCGCGTTCGGACCGCAAGGGACTCGGTGCAGCGCGAAGGATGGGATACGAGCACCCGCATGTCGGCCCTTCTGAACGCAGGCAAGAAAAGAAAAGAAAAAGAAAAGCGGCTGATCGAACGCCGTTTGTCGCAAACCAGCAAAACAGGCTGTTAGCTGTGTGAGGAGTGTTTGCACTGGAAGGGATGACCTCGTGCGACGGCGGTGTATAGGCTATGCGGGCGTACTTCATGCAGAACACGAAAAACAATCCACACGGGAGCGCAATTGAAGGTTTCCATCCTCTTTGTATGTTGTGTTCGCAAGTTGGTATAGTGTGTGTCAAATTGCCGTAGGCGGACCCGTAATTGCTGGCGTCCCGGCAGATGTTTTCACAACAACACGTAATGTGTGTGTGTATATATAATACATATCTTCATTTTGTGCCGTATTTTCACCGGCTCTACAGAACTGGTTCGTCGCTATTATATGTCTCTATCATACAAATGAAAAAGGTGAATCCATCAGCTCCAACGCATCAAAACACCTCTACTGCCGTGTCACCACCTACCGACGTGCTTGAATTACCGACCAATGAAACCCCACGGCTTCATCTCCGCGATTCGGCTGAGGAGAAAAGTCAACAGCGGAAGCATCCGAAAAAAAAAGAAAATATAAGAACAGTAACAAAGGTTGCAGTTTCACCCGAAAGGCGAATCGCCGATTGTGATGGCCAATTAGGAGACAGCTATACGAAGAAAGGATAGCAGTTTTAACGGCAGTATAACGTATAAACTTGTACACATCCGCTTACTAACTAAATTAACAAGCATAGTGTCACGCACGCACAAGCAAACGTGAACACATCTCATTCAATGACCGCGGAAACTCGCTGTCAAAACGCTGGAGTGAGGAAGTGCGGCATCAGCAGCGAGCGAATTGACATTCGTGCTGCCTCTCGCTTCAACGCAAACTAAGCGCCGAATACACAGCGCACACGAAGTGATCAGCACGCTCCGCACTCTGTCCCCCCCTCCGCAAGTCGCTTTCAAGATAGGGCCCGCGGGGCTGGGAGGCAACAGCCGCCGGAGTAGAATGCCCTCCAGTGCCTTGCGCGCGACGGAAAACGGCGCGCTTGCTCGCTGTTTTCCTCCCTCGCGCGCGCGATATTAAGCATCCACTTGCCGTCATCGTTGGCTCATCCTTGCACGCTTTCACTCGCACATACAGCATACGGTGCGCGGCGGCGATGTTATCGCCCTTGGACTTTATACGGAACATCACGGCGATCGCGACGGCACAAATGCGTCTGCAGTGTCCATGTAATTACTATCGCAATAAAACGTTTTCAAACAAGCAAGAACTTAACAGGCTACACGATGAGAAGCGTACACGCTTCCCACGATTTTAGATGTGTAATTACACCAGGAAGCCGGTACACCATGCAGTACCCGTTTATTAGTTTGCACGTGTACGCTTCTTCGTCAACGCACTAAGAAGGCCCGATAGCCTTGCTTGTATGAGAATTGGATAAAACATGTGTAAACTCTTAACGTGACTGTTAGTAATGCGTGATCTGTGGCACGAGCGCATTCTGAAAATAATATTGAGGCAGGTTGGCGTATTCGATATACGTAAAAGCTGCATTGTAAATACTCTCATACTGATATTGATAACCGGTGCACGGTTGCGAACCACTCGTTTAAGCCACTCTGAACACACACGCGTGTTGTCCATTCAGATTGTCGTTCAGGCATGATTTACACTTATCCAGGTGAGCAGTCTTTCTATACTATTACATGTTAATATTGATGGCATGCAGGCACGACGTATCCAGGAATTTTTTTCGGGGGGGGGGGGGGGGGGGCAAGCCAAGGTAACTTTTCTATGAAAATGAGGGGGGAGTACTTTTACTAGTATAAACGTGAATAATGCCTACCGTTCTCTATAAAAGCGCGTAAACCCGCAAAAGAGAAATGACATAAGGTGTATCTCACAGGCACGCCTGTGAGATACACCTCTCCTTTACTTGACAAACAAGGAACAACATCAAATGGACGCGCGCAGGAAAGAAGCCCAGGAAGAACACTGCCAAGAACAAGTAAACAAGCGAAAGTCTAAATTGAAGATTTTTAGTAGCGTTTTTCTTAATTAGGTCCTGAATAATTATAGTGAAATATATATTTGTGGAACAGTCCCAGTTCTTTTGAATCCCTCGTTTACTGCTCTACCAAGTGTCAAAACCGACTCGTATCGTTAGCTGGGAGGTTGTGTAACGATGCGAGGCCGCCGGTCCCGTACAACCGCGTAGAGCGCCGGACGCTGCGGTTCCAGACGTACTGCGCCCACCGCGAAAGGTTACAAAAACACCCACATAAGCACAGCAGAGAAGAAGCTACGTCATGCGGCTCGACTGATAACTGCAGAAGCGTCATTCAAAACACACGGAATCATTCTCCACTTCCGGCGGCGTTTTTTCTACTTCGCTTTTAAACAAAAAGATGACGACTCATAATTATTTTCACAAACAATGGTTAAATTTGTTAATTTTCGCTTTTCCTTCCTGTTTGGCTGTTGCCTCGGCTCTCTCCCTTAGTAGATCGCGTAATTTCTAAACTCCTTGCTACTCTTGTTTCCAGTTGCCAATTTGCGCGGAAAGTGCTGTACAATTAGGTAAAAACCAGACGAGGTAACGGGTGACATTCATATAGCTTATGTCTTTAACGGCTATTGCAGGATTTCATGACGGACGCTGTTTCGCAAGATCTTATTTTCCACCTTTCTAACCCATATCATGGGTATATGGTTCCGAGGTTCTGCTAGTGTCGCGGTGAGCCGTCACTCGAGGAAGTAATGACGCAAAAGGAAAAGTTAAACACAGATGGCGTCCTCTCCGGCCGCAACTCGTTCCAAGAGAATACAGATCAGCTTACTACGAAACGAATCCCTTTCCTGGTCCCTGGATGAGTCTAAACAAAGAACGTTGAACCAACGAAGCAGCAGCGATGCGCGTGACCATTGCAATAGATGGGGACAACTGAACGCATCTCGAGTTAATCGCGCGGGCACCGAATCGATGAGAAAATTGGCCTTCACACCCAGGAGATGCCGATAACTACCGCCATCCAAAAGGAGTGAAAAAGGCAGCAAAATGTTGACCGCTGAATAGCTATCAAGTCTCAAGATTGAATTGGCGGTGCTTTAGGAATGTGTGTGAGGAGTGGTGGCGTGGGCATGGGAGGGGGGGGGGGGTAGGCATGCCACTTAATTTCGGGGGGCGGGCCTCCCCTTGGGTACGTGGCTGGTGTGAGGAGTGGTGGCGTGGGCAGGGGGGGGGGGGGGGAGAAGCATTCCACTTAATTTCATGGGAGTCCCCCCCCCCCCTTGGGTACGTGCCTGATGGCATATCACTGTAGTAAAGCTTGTTCTTTCTCCTTGAAGCTAGTCCCATCTCTTAATGTGATAATCGGCGTTGATGAAGCAGGAGGGAGGTTGTAGGTAACAGAACCTGGATATATATTGCAGCGCGAATATTTATTCAGTCAAATGCAGAGATTGCAGTAGAACGCTGATGAAAAACACACAAACAACGCCTTGCTTATACAGCGCCTTACTCTTCTACTTTTTCCGAAGTTAGAGCCTAGGACAGCTGTTCCTACATACGACCAACTGGATCTCACTGTTCGAGATACGAATGGTTGCGGCCTAGACTAGCGTTGCATTACTGATCTATCAGTTTAGTGATTACAGCCTAGACTGAAAGGAATAGGTTCCAGACAGTCCTTAAGCACACTTCAGAAAACAATAAAAAGGGGGATGGCAACTGCTGGCCCGCCTCAACATTCTCCTACCAATGCGGTTACAAATGAATTTAAACCACCTACTGGGTTGTACCTAATCTCATTAGCAGAGTTGTTAGACTTCAGGAAAGCGTTTGCCACTCTTTCCCATCATGGCTCTCTCTCTCTCTCTCTCTCTCTCTCTCTCTCTCTCTCTCCTATTCCCACGCTCTTAGCGATTCCTCGCTGCATGGGTAGCATGGGCGCCTCTAATTTCTGTCGTCACGTTTCTGCGAAATTTGGCTGCAGGCCCGCTCTCATAGAATACCAGAAGTGACAGGCGCACCGGCAATTAACAAGTACTCCGTCAAAGGAGCGTTTTCGTCGAATCCTACGCTGTTCTCCATGCATGAGCTTGTGACGACTGGGCTGTTTTTCAATTGGGAAATTATATGCACCGTCTCCCGCGCAGGTCGTAGATCACGTAAAAGGTGCTTGCCATTGTGGGTCCTTTGTCCTAGGCAAGATTAGCTTCAGACAGCAGAATGACGGCAGCCCAATGTATCGGCGGGCCACTTGCTTGGACTTGACTGATTTCAAGGCGCTTTGCTGCGTGCACACACACAGTGTTCCCTCTATCCCGCTTTCCACTTTCCGTTCTCCCCTTCTCCTTCCCCCAGTGTAGGGTAGCAAAACGGGACGCTCGTCTGGTTGACCTTCCTGCCTTTCCTCTCCTTGCTTTCTCTCTCTTGTCGTAGGCGTTTAGACCTGACAAACGGCGGTGCGACATTATCGCCTTCCACCTTTGGTCACGGTGTCAGCGCTCCCGCATTCATGGGTAGGGATTAGTAGGTAATTACCCCAGCAATCGAGCGCTTCCCGCAGTCAATTACCGTGCCGAGAGAGAGAGAGCCGCGAAATTGCTTGTTAGTGCCTCACACCGACTATTCTGCATGTTTGAGAGATGAGCGGCTTAACTAACAACCGGCTTATAGGAAGTGGTCAACAAAGGAGTAGCTATCTCTGACTACTTTGTTTAGCGCAATACAACAGACACAAGAAAGACGACAGGACAAGGCGCTTTGTCCTGCCGTCTTTCTTGTGTCTGTTGTATTGCGCTAAACAAAGTATTCATGGATTCGCACCAACTAGCCCGCCAACGCAGAGTAGCTATCTGCTCCATAGAGACAATTTAAATTAGTTCCTGCCCGTTGGCTTTGCTATAAGTATACATCGTAAACATTATTAGAGCAAACGAAGCTAGGCGCTGTGAAAATGATCTTGTTCTTGCCTATTGTTGCTTGCAGTTGCGATACATACATAGATTGTCGGCGAGCTAAAAGCCATATCTCTGTGTGTGTCTACTGATTAAGTACACTGGTTACAGCTAGCCAGCGCTTTTCCTAACTACTTAATTTACGTGCAATCTTTAATTGAGAGAGAATATAACATTTAAGTAATGGCTCGACGCCTGCTTGGCAAAATGGATAAGAGGAATGGAGATTGAGCTAAGTATGGCTCACTATGGTAGCTTCACATGCGAAAATGCATGGTAAGTGAAGTGTCGAAAGTGTGATATGACCAAGGACTACTTTCCGCGAAGATGTCTCTATTTCAAAAAGTTTTTTTATTTTAGCGTGTTAACAACGGAGCGCGTGCCAGGAGTCCATTAATAAAAAAAAAAGAAGCTTTCGAAGAAGCGCGCCTTCAGCGTCGTATCTTGTAAAAATTTAGATGTTCCCGGAATGGTGTCCTTGAAATTCGCTTAGTAAAGATTTGGTAACTGAATAGATTTAATAAAAAAGAAAGAAAGGAGAGATAGTATTATTCGTTATTGTTCTGCTGCTTATCTGAAGACTGCGAAATTAAGGATGGCAGTTTACGTATACTTACGCCGAACTTTTCGAACAAAAGCTGCGTTGCAATTTTGCACTCGCTATTACGTACGAATAAGTTCCGTCTTATATATTGTGAAGGCCTCGGACCCGTTCGGCTGTATACACAGTATATGACATAAAAAACAGCAACGGGACGCTGAGAGCCAGACTATAAGTTATGCAATACTACGTGGAATTGTTACAAGCTTGTATTGTATTTTTTTTTTGTTAGCGGGAAAAGACTTTGTTATACAGTAGCACAGAAAACGAAGGCCGAAGTTTCAGTTTCAGTTTTTCAGCCTCCTTTCAACGCAGATGCGCAACCGTTAATTGTCATGCTATCGTCGTCATGCATGCTGTCGTTATCATGGTGTTGCCGTCGTCGTGCCCTCATCATATGTATCGTCGTCATGCTGTCATGTCGTCTGCCAAAACATGTACGATAATGTGTGCCTTCGTCATGAAACGCCGTTGACAACGTGAGCGGCTAGTATAGTTCAGAACTATTGCTATAGTGTGTTCATTTGATTTCTGCGGTGTGCATAAGCTATTCGCTTACTCTGACAACCAGCTTCGATGGTTTCTGCAGCAATATTTTTCTATCTATAAATCCTTCATTATTTTCACCTTGTGCGCACGCCACGAAGAAAAGAAGTGGTGCTAGGGCCATTTTTTGAGCCAAGATTTTACGCCAGAGACTCACAGCAGAGTAAACAATGAGTATCTGGTTTCTTGAGCATACAGTGTAATCTTTTCTCTTTTTTTTCTTTTTTGTTGAGCAATAAACTAATCCCGAGCCAAGTTGTCGAAATGCACGGACTCACGCATGTCGCCAGCGTTTGCTCTGTGCTAGCACGCATAGGTGCTATAGAGCGGAAATGTCAAGGTATATAGCATCGCCATCAAGCTGTCGTTATCGCGTGTTTCCTAGATTTTCCAGCCCCAACTCACGGTGAGGCAAACGTTTCCGGCACTCCAGAAGTGCAATTTAATAGTCGAGCTAAACTTATAACCTACCCGCCGTGGTTGCTCAGTGGCTATGGTGTTGGGCTGCTGAGCACGAGGTCGCGGGATCGAATCCCGGCCACGGCGGCCTCATTTCGATGGGGGCGAAATGCGAAAACACCCGTGTACTTAGATTTAGGTGCACGTTAAAGAACCCCAGGTGGTCGAAATTTCCGGAGTCCTCCACTACGGCGTGCCTCATAATCAGAAAGTGGTTTTGGCACGTAAAACCCCATAATTTAATTTAATTTAAACTTATAACCTTCCTCTTCAGAGGATAAAGGAATTTTAAAACTTGCTTCTTGCAGTCGGGACCACGGTTTCGCTTTTACGGTTAAATGTCGACACCATGCATTGGACCGCGACGCCAGTGCCTGGATCGCACTCGCACATGCCCCGTTGTGCACATAACTCTCGTTGGCGCTTCGCCTTTTCTTCCGATAGAATTCGCGACGCTCTCATGCAATCATCGAGCAGTGCGCATCTGCGCCGTTGATGTGCAAAGTCGGACGTTCGCCGATCCCTCTCGAGCATTCACCATAATATACGTAAGACCAGCATGCTATATATACTCAAGAAGCCTGCAGGTCGCTGCACGGTCCAGTCGTGGAACTTGGAACAATGTGGCAACTCTCCAAGAGAAGGCCGCCGGCTTTGGTCGACCGTGGCGCGCACGCAACGCAACGCAACTCAACGCATGTCATTATTATAGTACACGTAACGTGGCGCCGCCGCTGCGATCACTTTCGCAGGGCTGTTCACGACGCGGCGCTTTCTGGAGGCCTGTTGATTTACCGCGATCACAACTCATACACCAGGGAGCAGCGGTGGCCGCGCAGGTGCCGCGACCTGCGTGCACCCCTCCGGCCGGTGTATACAGGGCGGGCCGTGCTGCAACGCCGTTGTTCGAGATGCACGCGATATCGAGCGCACCGCCACGCTGACCGATGCGCGACCCGGGGCGCTGGGAAAAAAAAAAAAAACAGAAGAAAGAAGAAACCGCATTCTTCGCCAGTCAGGCATCTCGGGTGTCGTCTCACGGCGGCGAAAGCAGACTCGCGCGGGACGTCCCAACCGGCGCTTTCTGCGCCCTCCACGGGACCTCCGCCGCCGATGATGGATGTCGAGTCGACAGCGGCGGTCACGAGCGGAGCTCTAGGTCCGCCCTGCACGCGGAGCGGAGGACGGCTGCTGCGTGCACGCGCGCGATCGCGGCTATTCCAACTGGCGGCGGTCGTGCACGATCGGCGAGCGAGCGAACGCGTTTTCCACGCTACTACGAGGTGTACATCCGTCTCGTGATTTGCTGCCGTTATAAGAGGCGCGTCCAAATATTCTTTTCCCATGATTTTCACCCCGCGGAGGGGAAAGAATGGTCGACTTCCTGAACATAGCTTCTCTCTTGTTTTCTTTCTTTCTTTTTGATTACATATAATTGCGGTTCTCAGATCGACACAAAGCCGTGGCGTTCCTGTAGGGGAAGCTCGATGAACTCCCAAGTTCATGGCTTGCGTCTCACAAACTGCCAGAGCGCAACTTTCTTTTTTTATTTAATGCGACCAGCAGTGGTAAGAAATTCCTCTGCGTGCATTTCCGTTCCGGCAGACAGCTCGTATGTGACGCGTTGACGAGCGCCGGTGCGTTCCGCGCGGTGGTTTGGGAAGAGGTCGCGCGTTCAGGGTTCCTGGCGATCCGACACTTCTCGTCCTGCCGGATGGTCATCGCGGGTCCGAAAGAACCTCACACAGCCTCTAGTCAGCGGGTGGTACATACATCGTGTAAATGCATTATCACGTATAGTCAGAACAGAAGAGTCAATATAACATAATCCACAAACACACACATATATACAGCGACATTGAATTGAAACGAACAATAAAAGCGTTAATAACGGCCAACAATGCCGCTGTCTTCAAGAAAAGTATTTAGTGCCATTGAAGCGCTCTTCTGCAAGGACGTTGTTGGCCAATAACCCAAAGTTTCTTTAAACTGAAAGGTCTGCCGTCTAATGTAATTAGTGTTGTTTTAAGTCGGCGTCTTGGTGCGTCGTGATGCGGGCATTCTTGAAGGAGGTGATGTATATCTTCGTCTACAAATCAACGATCACAATCGGGGGTTTCCGCACGGCCAATTCCGTGTAAGAAATGTTTTGAGTAGGCAGTGCCTAGCCTTAATCAATGAATAAGGGTTTTCATATTTCTGTCTAATGACAATGAAAAATTGGAGGATACTTAAGCTTCGCCTTCAAGAGTGGAACGCGATAGCGTTATCGCACCCCGTTCGCACCGCCCATTCATTCGCTCGGCATGCTCTTGAGTCACACAGAGACATAGTTTTCATGTACAACACTTCTAAGTCCATAGCACAACTTACGAGGCGCCCCGCATCGGACTTTGTACCCACCAATCACGTGGTGAGCGCCAAACAACGCAGCGTTCGGCGCGGCAACGAAACGTGCGCCTGAGCAAGCAGAACGAACCAAAGAACTTGGTGTCTCGGAGGGAGAAACGATCTACGCGAGCCAAACATCGTGATCGGCACGGACAGCTGGGCCGCGACGCGCCATGAAGGCGGACGCAATCATGGGGCTGACGCCTTGGTGGGATCGTCCTCTATCTCGCTTGGGAGCACCATGCAGACGCATGACTCCTCGCCAGCAGCACGGCACACATCGCAGGGGACGCTTTCCCACCAGACGCGCTACGGCACAGCGACCACGTCAGAGGCGTCCCGCATCGGACGCTGCTCCTAGGAATCGCGCTGTGAGCGGTAAGAGGAGCCGCGTCGCCTCAACACGAGTGTTCGAGTGACGCACGTTGGAAGTTGGAAGGGGAGAGAGCGAGAAAACTTATTAAACGCAAGAGTATTGGGGCATCCTCGCACCGGTCCCCGCACGGCCCTAATGCGCTCAAACGAGACGAAGGGGAGAAGCGGGCGAGTGACGCGCCACCTCTCGGGGCAGCGCCGTATATTGCGAGGAGGGGGTCTTCTTAGTTTGCCGCAAGAAATGTAGCGGAAACGCAGAAGAAATTTAGCGGAAACGTACTTCGCTACTCGTTTAACTGCGACTTCTGTAATTTACATGCTAATAATTACCGATATACACCGCAGTATAACTTTCTACGGCACGTTTCTAAGGCAACACCTCATTCACTAGAGCCGCTTTAGTCGCGATTTCAACCATCGAACTCATATGGCTGGGTGGCAGCGTCTCCATCTCACACTCCGCAGACCCTGGTTCGATTCCCACCCAGCCAATCTTGCAAGTTGTTCTTATTTATTAATTGCCTTCCGCCATTTTTTCCGCACGGCCAACGCCACCGACGCCGACGACACCGGCTTTTACACGAGCTCCTTAACGCTGTCGCGTTAAAATTTGAATTCAATAAACGGATCAATATGATACAAATCCGAGCTGTTAGAATTTTGTTCAAACGACGTATTTCTACACATTTTTAAAGACGTTGTCCTTATAATACGGCGCAATTCATTCTTCGATATCGGTAGCGGAACCACACCATCTTCGAGGTGTGCTTGTCGTGCTGCTTCATCGGCTGCTGTGTTGCCAGGAATGTTACAATACCCTGGTATCCACTGGAATGCTATTTCATGCTTGGCTTGCCTTTGTGAGGTCTTTAAGTGTTTCGTATATTATACTATCACTCATTGCTTTTCCTTTTCTGCTGCAGATTGATGTTAGAGCCGCCTGTAAATCGCTGAAAATCACCCAATTTTGCGCATCTCTTACTGACAATATAAATTTTATTGCACATAGGATTGCGAACAGTTCAGCCGTTGTGGACGAAGTCGCACGAGATAAATGATTCTGGTTTGTTGAGGTGCGGTATAGTGAATTTTGAAGCTTAAGAGGTTGCTGTACTGGAGCCATCTGTATAGACGTGTATGTATTCCGAATACCACATATATATCTGGTAAAGTGCTAGTTGTTGAGCAGCTCCAATGAACATGTCTCTTTTTCTGAATATCCCGTCTACTGAAAATTCGATTTTTAGAAGTGTAAACAGCCATGGAGGATATTCGACGTCTGCGTTCCAAAATTCATTTCTTTCCAATATATGAAGAATTCTTCGAATTTCTTTATGAACATAACTTATATCTCGTTTCATCATGTCTAGAGCCAATGGGTGGCTTTTAATGCTGTGTTTGAAGACGGAAATAATGTCGGCATGTTTCTGCAGTTCTCACAACTGGAAACAGTGATTGGTGAGCCTCAGCTATTACAAGACAGCTAGAAGTCGCTCATGGAACTCCTAGACATATGCGTAGTCCTCTAGCTAAAGTTCTTTGAAGTCGCTATTCTGACGTGTGGGAAAGTTCGTGTAAAATGGGCGCGGAATACGCAATTTTTTGTCGTATTAATGCATTGTAAACAGTCAGCATGGAACATACTGATTAGCCCCATGATCTGCCTGCAAGCCTGCGAATTACAGTCTCTATCGCATTGACCTCGTTTTCGGAGTTTTTTATGTGGACTGCACAGAATAGCGTCCTACAAGTATTATGCCAAGAAATCTATGTTGTGTGACAATCATTAGAGAGTGTCCTTCCAGATTAAGAGTGACATTTTTTAACTTGCCTCCGAGTGAAGGGCAATACAGCTGTATTTGCGTGTGGTACAACCGTTCCTCTCTCTCTCTCAAAAATTAGTTAATGATATTTATGCCGTCTTGCAATGCCATCTGAATTAATTGAGCATTAGACCCAAATGTCCAAATACCCATGTCATCTGCATGCAGTGAAAACTTTAACTGTGATGGAAGTCTTCTTGTTAAATCAGCCATGACGCAGTTAAAAAGAAAAGGGCTGAGTACGCTTCCCTGTGGTACTCGCTGTTTGAAAAAATGTTCAGCACTCTTTCCTTCACCCGTCTGAACAAATATTTTGCGACCTAATAAAATATTCAGAAATCCATCGCAAGGACCTGCCAGACATACCGAGTTGC
Organism: Dermacentor albipictus; assembly: GCF_038994185.2. Classification (NCBI taxonomy): domain Eukaryota; kingdom Metazoa; phylum Arthropoda; class Arachnida; order Ixodida; family Ixodidae; genus Dermacentor; species Dermacentor albipictus. Next base: position 27,909,795 of record NC_091821.1, read on the forward strand.
AACATAGTTAGCAGAACACGAACGTGCCCTCTTGATGTCTAGGAATACTGCTATCGTCATGTTTTAACTTGCACACTCGTGTTCTGCATATGTTACTTTATCTATTATTGCATCCATCTGTTTTCTAAAACCTGCTAAGTAGTTGGAGAACACATACGTTTCATTACACCACCATCGAAGTCACGCGTCAATCATTTTCTCCATCACTTTGCATAGACAACTTGTCAAACTAACTGGTTGGGAGGATTCAATTCAAGGCACAAGGGTGTCTTACCCGGTTTTAAAATTGGGATTGTTCGAGCGACATTCCAAGAGTCAGGTACAGTTTCTTCTATCCATAGATTATTATAGATGTCTAAGAGAGCATTTGTACAAGTCGACCCGAGGTTTCTTAGCATATTGTACGTAATGCCGTTCAGCCCAGCAGCAGACTTTTGGCGACATGATGCACCTGCACATTGAAGCACGCTTAATGCGAAAGCATGATCTAATTTAGGATGTTGTGCCCAATAGCAAGCAGTAATTTTCTGCTTAGCTAACACTACTGAATTATCAAATTCTGCATATTGTGATTAAAAAGCAGGTCTGGAAATAGGCTCGCAAAATTCATCTGGAACTATTTTCTCACACGTGTCCCGAGCAACAGCGAGAGCACGAAATGGGAAGCTCTGTGTTACAGGTCCGCTTAAAGAACGAATTACAAAAAAAAATCCTTGGGACATGCGTGTGAGAAATCGCGTGTGCGCAAAAATCGCGCCATGCAGCGCCGTTTGCCTAAATTTTGCATGCGTCTGCGCATTACATTGTGAATTTTCTGAGTGTGTTTGTATAATTCTAAACTTCAGCCCCGTCGGTTCGCTCTTTCGGATCGGTGTCTGATGGCTCTTAGGTGTTCATACTCTCCGTCAACTGCAGAATAATCTTTTGGAATTATGACCTTCTTTGTGCATATGTTCACATTATCCTGCAAAAATTTAGTAAATCTTTCCACCGTTGTATGTTCATTAATTTGATCCGTTAGACGGTAGCGAAAAGCCTCCCAGTTGGTTAGTCTGCTCTAACGCCTGATATCATAGTGCATGCTAGGGTGATTTACAAGGATGGAAAAATGATCACTTCCGCGCGTTTCCAAATCTGTTGTCCATCCCACACCATTCACTAGATCATGGGAAGACAGGGTAACATCTATGCAGGTTGAATAATTATATCCACGAAGAAATGTTGGCGACCCATCGTTTAAAATAGTCAAGTTGCATTTATCTATGGCAGACTCAATAACGTTACCACGTGCATCACAGTGATCACTGCCCCAGGTAATGTTGTGTGCGTTGAAGTCTCCACATATAAATACATTAAAATGAGCTATTTTGAAGATATCCACTAGGACTTATTGAAATCCGCTTTGAAGGTTGCAGATATAGATTAATCGCTGTTATGCAGAGCTTACCAAAGGATACTTTACATGCAATGAATTCCGGAAAGTCTGAATCACTGGACTGAATTTGATAAGATGGCAAGCCCTTTCTGACGCACAGGAGCCCTCTGCTAACAGTACCTTGACGAGACGTCTTGTATATCACATAATTCGAAAGGCGAAAATCGTCACTGATTCCCGCCTCTTGAATGCAAAGTAATGGAAAGTTGTATCGCACAAGCAGTTTACGAAAGTCAGCACACTTCCTTCGAAGACCGTTGGCATTCCACTGAAATATGGATACATTTTTGTAGCGGTTATTCATGTACTGCTTGCCGCAGTTTTGGCCCGGATTGTTGACACAGTAGTGCTTCCAGAGGCGACAAGGCTTTCACTTCTGGTAGGTTGTTTGCTTCCGGCAGAGCAGATAGGATTGCCTTAAGAGCTGCGAAAAGCACTGGCAAAATTAGTTGCGTCATCGATGCGGTGGTATACGGTCGCTATTAATTGGCGTTACTTCTGCAGTAGGTGCGTAAGGTTGCTGAGAATAATGTGTGCGAATATTGGAGCTTTCTGGTGTATTACTTTCTGCCTGTTGTCGTGTAGGTTGCTGTAGCTCCATGGCATATGACCATGGGCACTTGACTGGGATCCTCTTGGTTGGTCTCTTGACTGCACTTGATTGCTCTGTTGCTTGTTCTCTTGAGGAGGAATAGCTTGTTGGTTCTCTTGGCTGTGGTGGTTCCGGTGCCCGCTCAGGTGGGTGACCTTACACTGGACTAACAACCTCAAGGTTTGAGGCGGGTTCATTGCGTCGCGGTTGTCTTCCGTGGATAACTTTATGTCGATCGACGCATATGTGCCGCTGCCTTGTTCTGAGGGCAGCCTGCGTAGGAGGTGGCATGGTTCCCCGCACAGTTCGCACATTTAGGCTGAAGGAGTGACTTGCACTCCGTGCGGTCATGATGTTCTGAACCGCTTTTGCATCGACGTGTACTGCGGCAGTTTTTCACCATGGTGCCCAAATCGCTGGCGAGTATAGCAATGAAGTGCTGGTCCTAGATATTCTTCGACAGGATGACTGGTGAAACCTAAGTAAATTCTTCCTGGAATAGGGCGATCGTCTTTCAAAGTCAGAATTACTGTGTGAAGTGGATGCAATTACATCCACTTACAGTAAAGCAGTAAAGTTAACTTAAGTAAATGGAGCAGTAAAGTAAACTTTATTGCTGCATCTTCCTGGCAGTAATACTTTGTATGCATCCCGATATAAGTCCTGAATCTTTCAAGAAGTCTAGGAGTTGCTCGTCTGTGTACTGCAGAGGCACATGTCTTACTTTCCCAACGTTTCGCGTGCATGACTCTGGGATGAACGGCTTGACTTCCAGGCCGCCTACACTTGAGAGCATGAAAAGGTGTTTTGCGGATGCCAAGGAAGCAACGCTGACACTGAATCTTCAATCTCTGGTCATCCTGAAAGACTGTACTTTTTCTTTGGCAGCGGAAAGTATTTCGGCAGACACTCGGTTTGGATTCACTTGTCAAAAAGTTGTACCTTCACTTGCTGGGCGAAAGACAACCGGAATGTCTTCTGCTTGTTTTTTCTTATACGTGACCAAAGTAAATGGTGCATCTTCACTCATCTCTTCTTCATCGCTTAGCTCATAATTCGATGTTGTATCATTATACTTGCTGTCCTCTAGACGAGGTTTCTTGCTCTCGGCTTCACTGTCAGCCAACATTCCTGAAGTCACCGAACTTGATTCCGAGTTGTGGAGAACCAAACGTGCCGGCTTTATGAAGCTTGGTGACCCCAGCAAGGCCCCAGGCTTTTCATTACGGCCTGTAGTATCATTTATATAGCTTGCTACACTTGGACGAGCATAAGGCTCGTGACGATGTTCTCGCCTTCCAACCACTGCAGTGGCAGGGTAATAGCAAGGTCCTCAAAAAGAAACGTCGTACCTGTAAGGCGCTCGGCCCGCTGAATCTTCACCCAACGTCTTGTTAGTCAATCGTCATCAATGCTGGCCGTAAGAGCCCCAAAAAAATAGAAAAATCAGAGCACCGCACAAAGACAGCGACCAAACAGATACACTTCTTCTCGCACCGCGTTATTATTTCTGTGATGGCAGTTCCCACAAAAAGAAACGCTCTGTACGAGAGTGGAGATGTTTCCGATGAGCCTGTGATTTGAAATGCATAGTCCAGACCGCATATATACGAGCACTTCCCTGCAGAGAATCGTGACAGTGCCCGGCTATGAATGATGTGCGTCACTTCATATATCTTGCAGTTGCCCAGCGCTGACTTGCTTGCATTATTTATTTACCCGAATGAGCTTGCTGTGTATACCCGTGTGACGAATCAACACACTGGAAATAGCGACAGCAGCCATGCGCGGAATCACCTACCGCAACATTTTTCAAGCGGGTGGTAACATAATTAAGCTTGATGAAAAATGACGTACAGCGCGAAGGACAAGGGCTGCGAGAGACGACGTACACAAAGCTGTGTATGTCATTTCTCGCAGTTCTTGTCTTTCGCGTTGTACGTCATTATTTATCGGGAATTATAAACTAGCCCAAGCAACCACCCTAGTAAGTTTGATAGTTTTTACGAAGGTATGTAGTCCGGTGGTGCACATCTTTTATGAATAAACTTCGCATGCTATTAATTTCGCTGCTAGTTATGGACTTGGACGATGGCGTCTCGCTATTATGGCGTCTCGCTGTTATGTTATGGGACACTAAGTGTGACGAATGAGAAAAGAAGATTGGGGAAATGAAATGGGTTGTTACAAAATACAGCCACAGAAGCAAGAGGGTGCGCACCGGCTTTCAATGTAATGTTTCGGCCCACTAAGCTATATAAGAAAGACCACGGGATATAGAGAAGACACAGAAAGATGTTATACGCCCAGCTATACGAAACCTCCTTTCTTTGCCAGCGCCCTGGGATTTGTCTATGCTGAACGACGCACGGTGACGCAATGCGTGATTCACAGCCTTCTATTTGCTCGCGAGAGCAATTTACTGCTGTAAATATATAGCTGCCTAGACTGCCCGGGGCATATATTTCAGTGAGTGTGTCCTCGCGCAGCTGAGCACAAGGTCGGGGACTCGATTCCGGTCTTTGCCCCCGGCTGCATTCAAACGCATAAAAAAATTAATCCGGAGTCACACATCTACGGCCTACTTCGTATCAGATCGTGGTTTTGCTTGTAAAGATCCAGAACTTAATTTAATTAATTTTAATAGCCACCTCGGATGCATATGGTGAGTCCCGTCGCAGTCGGCGGCAAGGCTGTACCATGTACTGATCTGTTATTTTGCTGTCGACAGGTGAGTTGAAACGACCACCTGCCCGCGTTCTTTTTTCTATTTTGCTCTCTGCCGCCGACTGCACCACAATGCCTGATTGTACCGCTTGTGCTGAGCCATTGCCGTGAGACGATAAGTTTCTGACGTGCTCTGTTTGTAATGAAGCTTTCCACCTGGGTAAAAACTGCTCGGCGGTCGCTGAATCAACTTTTTCGAAAATGTCGGCAGCAAAACGTGGGTCTTGGGTGTGCCCGGCATGCAAGACGCAAACCGTCAAGCAACCTTCAATGGGTAATAAATCGGATGATGGAGTACTTGAACAGCAACTTTTGACTGTAAACGATAAACTGGACCGGCTGACGACTACTGTTGAAATGTTGGCTAGTCGAGTGGAAGAACTACTGACCTTCAAAGCTATCGGAGAAAAAACTGCAGAAACTGTTCTGCAGATACAGGGGTCGCTCGATTCCCTTGCTGTTAAATATGAATCGGTGTCATCGACAGTAACTGCGAACCAGATAGCAGTCGGCGAGCTTGGCACGCAAGTAGATACACTCTCCTCTAAGATTGCTGCCCAGGCTGAGTTGCTTGAGAAGGTTGGCTCTGAACTTAGCGAATTAGAGCAATACAGCCGACGCTGCAATTTCGAGATTCATGGCCTGGAATATAACCCCAACGAGGATTTGCCTTCCTTCTTGTCAGGACTGGCGGCGAAGCTAAGCATTTCCGAATTCAAACTGACCGATGTTTCTGCTGTGCACCGACTTCCCGCGCGCAGCAATACCATTCCTGTAGTCCTTGTGCAAATGCACACTGTTTCGGCCAAACAGCAATGGCTCGCTGCACGAGGAATCCTACGTGACCTTGCTCAAGACAGTACCTTTCCACGGCTTTACTTCAACGATAATCTTTCGCGTGCCCAACGGGAACTGTATCGGCTGGCAAGGCAGAAAGGCAAAGAATCAAAATTTAAATTCGTTTGGACCAAAAACGGCAGGATACTGGCTAAGAGGGATGAAGATGCACCTATTCTGCATATCAATAAGGCATCTGATCTCGAGAGTATTGCATGAGCATGAGCAAAGTTGCCTTCAAGACATGTACTAATCTAAACGAGGTTCTTAGTTTCTTCCCAAATCTTAATGATTGCGCCTTCCGTGCTGTTTACGTCAACATTCGTAGTATTAGAAAACATTGGGACCATTTTCAGGCCTTAATTACTCCTTTCAACTCCTATTTCGATGCGATCGTGCTTACCGAGATTAACATTTCGTCCGCCTGCATCAATCAGTATCAGATTATTGGATACCAAGTTTTTTCATACACTAGGCCAATTAAAAGGGGAGGAGGCGTGGCAGTTTTCATTCGGGACACATGGGCAACAACTGAGCTGACTTTCTCGTTTTCCCAAGCTGAAATTGTGGCAGTGCGTCTTTGCGCACCTTCCTTGTCACTAATTCTGCTTGCGGTTTATCGCCCACCGTGTTGCAACGGTCGTATATTCCTGGATGAACTTGATACTACCCTGGCCTCGATGTCGTCAATGGACCATGTTTGCCTAATTGGGGATGTCAACATAGATACGTTACGCCCTTCAGCAACGACAGTTGGCAATTATTTGGACGTCATTTCCAAATGGGGCTTGCAAAACACGATCTGTGAACCTACACGCGAAGAATTCCTTGCTGGTCATCTTGTCACATCTTGCATAGATCACATAAATATACGTGCACATAACTTAAGTGTCAAATCTGCCGTTATTACCACGAAACTTGCTGATCATTACATGGTCTGCTGCTCTCTAACAGATGACACTACCAACTTGGTCGCTCCAAACGAAGTCAAACAAATATCATTTGTTGACCCTTGGCTTTCGAAAAATTTGTAATGAATCACGACTGGCATAACTTTTTGATGACTGTTCCTCTAGGCGACGCCTACGACAACTTTGTAACACTATTCACCGATTTCCGGCTTGCAGCTACACGGGTCTGTAAAATCAAACAACGTAAATTGGACCAAAAATGGATGTCGACAGAAATACTCACGCAATACAAGCAAAAGACTTGTTATGGGTTCAAACAAAGAGAAGTCCTAATTGTACTGCTTTGCGGCTTCGGTACAAAGAGCTTCGAAATAAGGTCAATGCTATGATACGTCTAGCAAAACGCAATAACTTACGAGCAAAATTCACGGACGCTCGTTGTGACAGCAGGAAAACATGGTCCCTAATTAACAATCTTAGAGGTGGTGATGTAAACGCTAATCGCCATGTTGATCTGATGTCTCATTTTTCTTCAAATGGTACTGCCACCGCTAATGATTTTAACTCATTTTTTTCAAAAGTGTCTGGTGTAGCGAGACCACATCCAGATACTTGCACATTGCAAACTAGTATTTCAGAATCCGCCCTTCTTCCCATGTTTTCGGAACATGACCTCAAATCAATCCTTTTCAGTCTAAAACCAAATAAATCTCCTGGAATTGTTGGTATTTCAATATTAGAGCTGCGCAGAACTTTCGAAGCAATAAAAGATGTGCTACTACTCATTTTAAACAATATTATTAACACTGGTATCATTCCCGATAATCTGAAGAATGCGCTGGTCATTCCTCTTTTTAAAAGTGGCGCACGCAACAATATTGAAAACTACCGGCCTATTTCTATCCTTTCATGCATTGGGCAGATATTGGAAAAACATCTGCTCAAGACAATGAGCAGCTTTTTAAGCAATCATCGCGTGTTATCTCCTAGCCAGTATGGTTTTGTGCCGAATCGGGGTACGCAGTTGCTGCTTGAAGATTTTTCCGATACACTAAACTCTGCGTTTGAACACAATCAGATTGCTTGTGCACTGTTTCTAGACGTCCGCAAAGCGTTTGACAGCGTCTGCCATAGTATACTGCTAACCAAACTTTCTTTGCTAGGCTTTCGGGGTGCGTTTTTGCGGCTTATGAAAAACTTCTTATCTCATAGGCAACAACTTGTGTCTATTGGAAAATTTCGTAGCAGCCTGACCGCAATTAAAGCTGGCGTCCCCCAGGGTTCAATTTTAAGTCCGTTATTATTTAACTTATATTTTAAGGATTTATCTAATGTTGTGAACGTCAAATTATATCAGTATGCTGATGACACTGTCCTTGTTTCACACGCTCGAAGTTACACTGACGCCATCTCTTCTTTACAAATGGCAACAACAAGAGTGATGGACTGGTTTCAGAATAATGTAGTCCATATAAATGCGTCCAAAACTCAACTAATCTGTTTCCACAACCCTGTCAAGCAAGTTACCCTATCCTCCCCGTTATATTTGCACACATCACATTGCAATCCCTGTTCGTGTGCCCCTGTGCAATACGCTTGTTCAATTAAATACCTTGGTGTCTTTTTTGACAGTGATTTATGCTGGAACTCTCATTTCGCATATATTTGTCAAAAACTTCGCGCAGTGTCTTGTGTTTTGTATAACATAAAATTTTACATGCCATTGTCTGTCCGAAAGCTTGTAGTACATGCCTTATGCTACAGTGTAATCCGGTATGGGATATCTACATATGGTCATGGCGCTCAACATTTGGTAAGCCGGGTCAACTCCGTCCTTCGTGGCATTCTGAAGCATGTTGCTTATAATGTCTCCCCCAAATCTGATGTGTTCAAAACTTTGTCTTTACCTGATTTCAATTCTTTGCTGGTTGAAACTGTTATCTTAAAACATTTTTGGTAAAATCAGTATAAAATTCCTTATGTGCCTGTCCGTTCCCTGAGACCAAAAAATCCTTACATTACACCCCGCTGTAAGACGAGATATGGTCGAAGACTTCGTAACTACTATGTCCCAGCAATGTTTAATCTACTTCCTCAAAGCATACAAGATGTGAAAACGAAATATGGTCGTAGAAAGGCTCTTAGACACATGAATTCGTGATTGGAAGCCTGTCATGTGAGTGTGTGTGTGTGTGTGTGTTTTTTCACTGTTGTTTAATAGCGAGTTACTGATGGCTCTGTCGCTGTCTGCCAGGCACTGCCGTTCAAGCCCACTGTGGCTTTGGCAGGCCCGATTCTTCCACTGTATGTTTCTCAAGTCATCAATAAAGTATTATTATTATTATTATTATTATTATTATTATTATTATTATTATTATTATTATTATTATTATTATTATAGCTTACAGGACGTCACGTTCGGCTTCAGTGCTTTATAAAGACTACAGATTTATCAATAACAACAGCTGCTTTCTGTATGTAGAAAGAAAAGTGTCAATTTAAAACTATGTATATAAGTTGTCCCACAGAACTTGAGCCAAAGCTTAAAAAATGAAAGGCAGTCCGGACGCGAGTTGAACCGAGTGCATAATATGGGCACTGGCCTAGAGTTACTCAGGATATATCTTATTTTCCCCTTAACTAACGGATTAGTTATGTTCAATTAATCAACTTTTTAAGTATTGGCTGCAGACCCGAAGTGTCATACGCAAAGTGGTAGAGCACCTTGAGAAACCTCTCAAGAAATTGTTTCCAACACGATATATCTTACGTGGTCCTTTTTTCCGCGTTCCAAAGGAAGCCCGCGAAATATGAAAAGAAATACCACGTGACGGGGCTATTGCGCACTGTTATTGTGCCGCTCTCAGGCATGGGATGGATGAGCAAGGTCGGCTGCAGCGAGACTGGCCCGCGACAAGGCGTTGTGTCTGGTGTAGGCATCTGGGCACGCGACTTTATTCGCATGACAACGCAAATGCGTGCTGCTGGCCGAGCGGTGCCGAAGCGATAAAGCGTCTAACGAGACGAAACAGAACAAGAACATAGGTTTATTTTTTAAGGCTTAAAATGGGCAAGAGCTGGCTGCCTTGCCTACGGAGAGTAATGGGAATAGGTGGGGAGGCGGCGTTAGTGCTGAAATGATTTTCCCGTAAACTTCAATCCAAAAAGCACCCTTTGATTATAATGCGTGTTCGAAGAGGTCACCATCTGCTGCAATGCACATTTGGCATCTCATAGCACATTTTCCGAGGCGTTCTTGATCATAGTATCAGGGATGGAGTAGCAGACTTGTCTTATTTTTTCTTTTAAGTTCTCTGATGTTGTGGTTGGTGTCCGGTGCATTTGATCCTTGATGTAGCCCCAGAGAAAGAAATCGAGGGGAGTTAAATCTGACGACCGTGTCGGCCAAGCAATGGGCCCATGCCCTCCAATCCAGTGCTGCGGGAATACTTCATGCAGCCATTTGCAAGCTTCGCTGCTGCCGTGCGCGGGAGCACCACCATGCTGATACCAAATATCCTTGATCCTAGCCAATGGAGGATATTTGGTATCAGCAAGAACACACAGGCGATGACGTACACATGACGACACACCGACCTATATGGTGCAGCCCATCTGCAGTTCACGAGAACAAACACGAATGCCAGTCGTGGCTTGAGGCATCGTTTCGCTTTATTGAACATGTATCGCAGGTGCCCGCGCATCGCGGCGATGTGACGAGCCACAGCGCGCCGACGAGAAGGTCATCAAAAGAGAACACGTTTAGATACCCGAGTGCGGCTTCTGACGCTACGTGAAGCTTCACGGAAACAAAGTTCTTTGGTATCCGCCGCGCGGTGCATGCCGAACAGTGCGTGCGTATGCGTGCAGGCGTATGTTCTCTTGTCGAGCGTTGATCACTCTTGCAGAGCAAGCGCCAACCTTCACTTCCCCACGTCCCTCGGGCGCACAGATGGATGGATGGATGGATGGATGTATGGAAGGATAAAACTTTATTGGATCTATTTAAATGTGGTTGGGCCCCTAGACGTCCGGGAGCCCCCTGGCCGATATATCTAGGCAAGCACGGTCCACCAGCCCGATCTGGTCATCCGAGCAAGTGGGCCGGAGAGCGGCCTCCCATGAGGAACAGATAAGATGTCTGCAGTAAGCAGGGTTCATCCCTTTATTACTCACACAAACTGCTTCTTTCTCATCCTTCTGCATCAAAACAGGAATCAAAACTGTTAAAAACAGGAGCACTGCACAACTGTCACGGACCTGCAAGACGTTTATCGTAATACTATATTCTTCAGCACCGCGGTTTCAGTGTATTATGGCACGCCAGCATGAATCCGCCGAAGACGGCAACAATACTCCCGGATCGTCTTTCGTCCGTGGCGCGGTACATGGCGTATGCGCGCCCGTGTCCCGCTTTTTAAAGCGAAGCTTTCTTTGCCTCTTCTTTCGACTTTTACACTTGTGCTGCCTAGCGGCGGCCCGACATTCCCATCGCTCACTTCCCCTTCTCCCCTTCACACTCGTTAATACCCTCGCGAATTGGGACGGTACTGGTAACTCTCCTCGCTCAATTTCTACCAATCAGTTCTTAAACATAACCTGTCTTTTCTAAGTAGGCGAGACCATCAAGAATCCACACTGTGACCACCCGTGTTTCAGGTCCGGTTTTTGTAACATGCAGCCCTTGGCTCTCTTGCTTGAAGCTTATACATCTCTGCAGCTGGCCCGGCGGAATGGCACGATGTGCGAACACATAAATCGCCTCGCGAGTCACTAACCTCAGCCATGCCGCAGAATCTTACTCCCTCGCGAATTTGCTGCCAGGCCTCCCGCTACCTACGTCTACATACGTATGCTTGCTCGACTGCGTAAACTGTGTATATACGTATATCTCCCACACCGCAACGTGAATGGGCCCGCCCTCACCAGTGTCTGTGTTCGTGTTAGCGCGCACTTACGTGCCCATATGCCGCTGAGCAACCTGCGTGCGGTGGGGCGGCTTCTTGGCGTTCCGTTACATATACGCTCGTCCATACCTTGACACCGCAGTACAAGGGCGCCATTCCCAGCGGCCCCTGTCTCTAAGAGTAGCACAGTTCTAAGAACACTAATGAAGTACCGTCAGCCGTCAAGAATAAACAACCTGCGCGAGTGTCATGCATGTAGCCCCTGGGTTTTAACTCAGTTGCGTTCAGTGCATGCAAGGATGATTTTAAAAAAGAATTATTCAGAGAATACCCCTACAGGTCCTTAGATGAGGGTATTTCGTTGGCGGAGGGAGGGGGTGAGGGGGGTAGAGCTTAGATACAGCTACACAGTTATAAACGAGAAGGAAGTTACCCGGGGGGGGGCCGAGTTTTAATAATCATATCATAAGAACAAATAATGACACGAAGGAACACATAGGGCAAATTAGTTCTAGTTAATAATTGAAATTAAGAAATTATTAATTAATAAACGTCGCGTCCGGAGGATCCTTTCGGTGCACTAGCGACACCTAGCACGGCAGCGGGATCTGCATAAAAGGCCCAACAGACATCGCGCGCACGTCATTGGTCTTGGCAGCACCGTTAGGAGCACAATCGACGCGAAACTACGTGATCTTCCTTCTAGAGGTTGGTGACAAATGGTCCTTTGTTAAATGTACTAAGACTAGTCATGTTGGTCTAGTTGTGCTGTCAAGCCTCCAGTGCATATTGTCTTGCTATCTACAGTCTGTTCGTGTAATTGTCTTATTACTGCAGTTGAGTGGCGATGTCCAAGAAAATCCAGGTCCCGATAAAATAGATAGGATATTAATGGCCGTCAACGAAATTAAGACATCGCGCTCAGGTCTTGAAACTGGTCTTAAAGATGTGCAGCTAATACTTTTGCAAATAGAATCTACCCTTACGTCACTGAAGCTATGTCAAGAAAAAGTTGAAAAATGCGAAGCAACTATTTCCACCATGGCGAAGGAATTTACGGCGTTGCGCAACAAAATTGATGACCTTGAAAACAGAAGCCGCCGAAACAATATAGTTATATGTGGTGTCGAAAAAACTGAACAGAAACCAGAAGCGCTGGCGCAGCAAGTGTCCAGGAAAATACTTTCTGAAATGTTGGGTACCAAAGTCAAATCTGAGAACAGCGAAACTTGAGTCATTTCAACGTGGGAAGAAACGCACTAGAAAACAGAGGTGTAGCGAAGCGGACCTTCCGTAGAAGACTGCCTCCGCTACCGGAGAATGACATAAAAGTGATAATTAGGCCTAAGAAAGGACTGATTGTTCGGAATTTCCCCAACCATCAAGTAGCGCAAGCTGTCGCAGCTGCGCGTGGCGACTACGAAGTGTGCAAGGACGAAGACATTATTATAAGGCTTCGCAACGTTTCGAGCATCATCATTGCTAGCACACCCCCGGAGGAAGCCGCTAACCTCATGAGAAGAATCACCAAGCTGACCCTTGGCGGCAAGTTGTACGAGGTGAACGCGTACGTGGCAGCTCCGGACGAAGCGTTCGTGGAGTCGTTCAGGGCATCGTTCACGGCATCGAGGCGGGAATTCCACCCGAGGAACTTATGGTATACCTTAGGGTCCGCACGCAAGGCGTCAAGATACTACAAAAGTAAACTTTAGAGAAAAGAGCACACAAGCGTAGGTAGCTCTTCCGATGGGCAGTGGGTGCTCCGCTCAGTGCAGGAGTCCAGCGGCTTTCGCTGTCCTTGTCGCTCGGTTCACCAGAATGAACTGGTCCGCCGGGCTGGAGCTGGACAGCGCTTCCTCCCATTGCCGTGTGGTGGGTTGCGTTGTGAGTGTGAGTTGTGGTGTGCTTGCGCAAGCCTATACCATTCGGCAAAGCGTTGTGCATTGATCGTAGTGTGGGCATATATAGGAATACTGTGCAGGGTGTATGGCGTGGTAGAAACTCAAATGTGGATATGTGTTTGTTTGGAATTTTCGCCATATTACGGCTTCCTTTCGCGTCAGAGAATTATGAGGCGGCGGTAGTGTTCTTCGTGAAAGGCGATAGTGTTGTAGTATGTGCGTTTTGGTTAACGGTATGGACTTGGGGTTGAATTGCTTAGGCGCGGCCCTCTCGCGCTCCCGGTGTGCATGAGCTCTGGCGTAGGCGGGTGCCTGCTGATTGCCGCGTAAGGACTCATGCCCCGGAGTCAACACTATTTGTATGTACAGTGGGAGCTGGCGCTCTCCACTCATAATGCAATGTGTGGCCCTGGAAGTTTTGGCTCTGGAAAAATTTCTGCATGCCGTCTGAGAGTCCCTCAGAACTATGACGCACTCCCAGTGTGGACTCGTCGTGATGGCTATCGCTAGTTCCTCTACCTCCGCAGCGCCCGCTCTGGAAAGCGACGGCGCATTTATTTTGGTCCCGTGATTGTCGACTACGAATATGGTGCTTCTTGCGGTGCTGGCCGCGTCTACGTATACTAAGCATTGGTGTCGTTCTCATACTTCACCGTGAGCGCCTGCGCTCGGGCATGTCGCTGTCCGATGTGGAAGTTCGGGTGCATGTTTTGGAGAATCGGTCAGACGTGCATATGGCTTCCTCTATTCGTGTTGGGAGTTTTATCAGTGCGCTGGTCTTCCGTACGGAATATCCAAGACGTTTCGAGACGCAGTGTCCCGCTATTGTGCGTTGTAGCCTTTCCTTCTGGTTTACCAGATGGGCCTCTATAATTTCCCATGCGTTGTTGTACACCCCTGTCTCCTCGAGGCGAAGAGTAGCCGTTCCAGGTGGGAGTCCGAGCGCTTGCTTATACGCCTTGCGTATCAGCCTGTCGAGTACCTCCACTTCCGCAGTGCTGAAATTTAAATATGGTGCCGAATGCGCAATGCGGCGCACAATCAGAGCCTGCACTAGTCGGATCAGGTCCTGTTCCTTAATTGAGTCCCCTTTTCCTGCTGGTGATTCGTTGCATCATGCGCAAGATGTGCGTGGCCGTGTTTTGTAACTTCTGTATGGTGTATCGTCCGCCCCCGTTCCTTTTTTTTTTTTGCATAAGCGTAAGCCGAGAATACGAGATCTGTCCACCTTAGGATTTCACTAGGACATATTCTTAGGGGGTGGTTATTGGTGCCTCGGTTGTTTATCGTCGTCGTGAGCGCTTCTCGATTATGAGGAACTCCGACTTCTCCGGCGCGCAGTGCAGTCGGCCTGTCTCCGCGTATCTTGCTGCGACGTCTACTGCATCCTGTAATGCATATCGTTGTCCTCCTATGGACCCTCCGACCGTCGATATCGTGATATTTGCATACAAGGCATGTCTGATCTGCGGTATTTTCTCGAATTGGGCTGGAAGATTCACCATGGCCACGCTGAAAAGTGTCAGCGACAGCACTGCTCCTTGGGGCGTTCCTATATTAGGTGTGTCTACTCGCTGTGACCTCACACTTCCCAGCCCTATTGTGGCTCTACGATCTGTTAGGAAAGCCCTCAAGTAGTTGTAAGTTCGTCGGCCGCAATTCGTGTCGCTGAGATTTGCTTGTATGGCTTCTTGCCCCACGTTGTCAAAGGCCCCTTTTGGTCTACTGCAAGAATTGCTTTCAAGTAGCACGGCGTTCCTGCTTTCAGCACTTCCTATTTGAGCTGCAACAGCACGTCTTGCGTTGACAGGTTGGGCCGAAAACCAAACATCGTGTTCGGCACCTGTTGATGTTCTTCAGTATGCATCTGCCTGGCGGCGGGAGGAATTACCGGTGCAGCCAGAACGACAGCGAGGGATGAGAAAAGAGGCGGTGGTTCAGCTCCGAGGGGCAAACCTCGGCGAGCCGCAGCTAGTCCAGATCCAGGTCCCGGGAGACGTCGACAAAGTGGCGCCAGCAGACTGACGAAAGGAAACCGAACCAGGAGAAGGAAAAAGAAGAACGAGAAAAAGACCGGCAAGGTGACCTGGACAGCAAAAGTAGCCAATGCCACTGCTCCGGCCAACACAGAAAGCACAAAAACCACAAACAAGTGTAACGAATGCGCAAGTATAAGGCGGGAACTCGAAATTACGCGCGCCAAATGTATCGAGCTCACCCGCAAAGTTGACGAGCTAATGAAAGCCACACAAGGCAGGATGACCAACGCGGTAGGCCAGGGAAGAATGCACACCAAGGTTGGGAAGGAAGACATCAGGGAAGACAAGCATTCGCCACCACCGAAAGCTTCGCGAGTCGAGCAAACGTCAGCCGACCTTATGCAAAACATTCCGCAAACGAATGAACAACTGTTACAACAGCAGCTGCAGAAGCTGCAGCAGCTGCAGCAGCTGGAACAGCAGATACAGCAGCAGCCACAACAAACGCAGTCGCAACTCACGCAGCAGCTTCAGCAATTTCAACCTCAACTTTCTGAGGTAAACAGCGCGATCAGAAAGAAACTCCATTCAGAGAAAGTAAAAAAAGAAAGCGTATGCAATAGGCCTTCGTTCACAACAGCGAGCGACAGCGAATCAACCCATTTCAGTCAGGACCAGGCATAATGGCCAGACACGTTAAGGGAGACACAGAAAGACTAGAAATTTGGCAATGGAACTGTCGCGGCTACCGTAAGAACTAAAGCAAATTAAACAATATATGCAGACCATCCTCGTCATGCCCGATATACCGTAGCGCTGCAGGCGACTAAGGGCACATTCACACCGGCGACTTGAGGAGCTCGCGCGACCAAATTGGTCGCTTTGCGACCAGTCGCAAATGGTCGCAAACGGTCGCCTTTCTCGAAAAGCGACCATTTTGGGCGAGTCGCTCTCTGCGCGATTTTTCAGTCGCGCGACCGTGGTAGCAAAACTGACAAACCAATCAGCGGCGCACCGGAAGTGATCTTTCGTGTGCCTACATCCGGCCTCCTCCGGCGTCGCATTCAAATTCCGCGTAGATTCCGAGAGTTCTCGCTGAGAACGATAATCTCCGGGATTGCGACTTGCGGGTCGCGCTCAGCCGGGCTTGCCGGTGTGAACATCAGTCGCCTTCGGTCGCTTTTTGATTGCGAGTCGCAAATGGTCGCGCGACCTCCTCAAGTCGCCGGTGTGAATGTGCCCTAACTGCTCTCCTAGTCTAACGGGGTACGATGTATACTCGAGTCAGACAGAGGGGAAAGCGACGACCCTGGTAGCCAAAGCGATGACGGCGATCCAACACCCAACGTTAGACACAGACATCGAGCAGGTTCTAACTGAGATCATACTGCACAAGCAGTGGCGTAGCCAGAAATTTCTTTCGGGGGGGGGGGGGGGGGGGGGGGGGGGGGTGCGCTCACGTTGCAGCTCGGCCTCCTCATAGGATTTGTCGATGAATCAATTAAATGAATAATAACTGCATTGTCATTACCAAAGGTGCTGTGAACGAATTCTTGAACGCTACGCACTGTCAAGACAAGTGGAATACGTATTCTTTCATAAATGAATATACTCGTATGTCCCCAAAATGGTGGCCGAAACATCTGATATAACTGCTTCTATGTGTTTTGTCTACTTAGAAGTAAAGAAAATATCACACGAACTTTAGAACTATATCAGTTCGAAACCAGCAAAGCAGTGCATGCCGCTGATATGAAGAACGTAAAGGCATGGATTGAACAGGTTGAGGACAAATATTTCAATGAAACTTTGTCATTAAAGAACCTTGTTTACATTTTTGTACATATGCAACGGCCGCGGAAAATCTCAATGACGCTGTCCTTTGTTCCAGTGTACTGCGCAGGAACCGCTGTAACCGGTCGTGTATTGTGAGTAATTGCTCCGAAATTATAGTCGCAACAGAGAACACATATAAAAAGCAGGATTTCT